>NC_090336.1:72019623-72319623 GCF_035084215.1 Heptranchias perlo | reverse complement strand
AATAAGGCTGATGGAATGCTGGCCTTTATATCTCGAGGACTGGAGTACAAGGGGGCAGAAGTTATGCTGCAGCTATACAAAACCCTGGTTAGACCGCACCTGGAGTACTGTGAGCAGTTCTGGGCACCGCACCTTCGGAAGGACATATTGGCCTTGGAGGGAGTGCAGCGTAGGTTTACTAGAATGATACCTGGACTTCAAGGGTTAAGTTACGAGGAGAGATTACACAAATTGGGGTTGTATTCTCTGGAGTTTCGAAGGTTAAGGGGTGATCTGATCGAAGTTTATAAGATATTAAGGGGAACGGATAGGGTGGATAGAGAGAAACTATTTCCGCTGGTTGGGGATTCTAGGAGTAGGGGGCACAGTCTAAAAATTAGAGCCAGACCTTTCAGGAGCGAGATTAGAAAACATTTCTACACACAAAGGGTGGTAGAAGTTTGGAACTCTCTTCCGCAAACGGCAATTGATACTAGCTCAATTGCTAAATTTAAATCTGAGATAGATAGCTTTTTGGCAACCAAAGGTATTAAGGGATATGGGCCAAAGGCAGGTATATGGAGTTAGATCACAGATCAGCCATGATCTTATCAAATGGCAGAGCGGGCTCGAGGGGCTGAATGGCCGACTCCTGTTCCTATGTTCCTAGCACCGAGCTGATGAAACCACAGCACTTTTTAATTAGTCTGTTTTTCATGCGTGCCTTCACGTTGCTGCACTATCGATACATTAAAGCAATACATCTCTTTTTTTAAAGAAAAAAGTGGCTTCCCTTGGCTGACAATCTCTTATGTTTGACAGGTTTAGACTGAGAAAGAAAACCTGGAAAAACCCTGGAACAATCTTTCTGGACTATCACATCTATGAGGAAGACATCAACATCTCTAGTAACTGGGAGGTTTTCCTCGAAGCACTTGATGGTAATGTTTCTTAATCAACACTAACTTGCGTTAATATAGTGTCTTTAACGTAGTAAAACGTCCCAAGGCGTTTCACAGGAGAGTTATCAGATAAAAATTTGACGCTGAGCCACATAAGGAGATATCAGGACAAATGACCAAAAGCTTGGTCAAAGAGGTAGGTTTTAAGGAGCGTCTTATGGGAGGAGAGAGAGGCGGAGAGGTTGAGGGAGGGAATTCCAGAGCTTAGGGCCCAGGCAGCTGAAGGCACGGCCGCCAATGGTGGAGCGATTAAAATCGGGGATGCACAAGAGGCCAGAATTGGAGGAGCGCAGAGATCTCGGAGGGTTGTCGGGCTGGAGGAGGTTACAGAGATAGGGAGGGGCGAGGCCATGGAGGGGTTTGAACACAAGGATGAGAGTTTTAAATTTGAGGCATTGCCGGACCGGGAGCCAATGTCGGTCAGCGAGCGCAGGGGCAATGGGTGAACGGGACTTGGTGCGAGTTAGGGTCCGGGGGCAGCAGAGTTTAGGATGAGCTCGAGTTCACAGAGGGTGCCAGGAGAGCATTGGAATAGTCCAGTCTGGAAGTAAGAAAGGCAGGGATGAGGGTATCAGCAGCAGATGAGCTGAGGCAGGGGCGGAGACGGGCGATGTTACGGAGGTGGAAGTGGGCGGTCCCGGTGACGGAGATGATCTGGGGTCGGAAGCTCATCTCGGGGTCAAATAGGACGCCAAGGTTGAGAACAGTCTAGTTCAACCTCGCAGTGGCCAGGGAGAGGGACGGAGTCGGTAGCTAGACAACGGAGTTTGTGGCTTCGGTCTTCCCTATAATTAATGATTTGAGGATTGCCTAAAGTGATTTGAAACAGTGGTGGAACATGGGAATGATGGCTGAACTCTGTTCACCCCTACCTCTGAGAATTCCCGACGTCAGCCATGTGGTGTGGGAGAATATTCCATTGAACCCAGGCATCTCCCTGTCTCCCGAGAGCAGCATTGCCACCAGTTTGGGGCCAGGCCACTCTGATTCAGGAGGTACACGGCCGGGGGAGGGGGCAAGAAGCTAATGTAACTTTGTTCCTTTATGTTTGGGGAAAAAAAAGAAGTTGAGGACCGGGTGTTGTGAATTGGATCACTTAGTGGGAAGATGCAAGCTTGCTTCCTCCGTTCCCTTTGTAGGTCACTGGGACGTGCGTACTGATTGGTAAAAGGCAAGCTCAGGACTGATGTCAGGGAGCGCGTCACACAAAGACTGAATAATACCTGGAATGGTCTCTGGGTCGGGCACAGAAGGCAACAACTCTGGGGTCATTCAAGAAGCTATTTTGTGTGGCTGTAATTGGTGAACTGCAGGCTTCAGTGGAAGGAGGAAGTAGATGGGCTGAATGGCTCTCTGTGGTTGCGATCAGCTCTTCACCTGAGCTGCACTGAGGAGGAAGGCATTGACCAGAGACTGTGGTGTCACTCTGCGGGGAGGAGGGAACAACCACCTGCATTTACGTGGCACCTTTTAACATAGAAAAGAAAAGTCCCCTGTGCGTCACAGAGACGCACGGGGACGATGGACGCCGGGCCAAAGGAGGAGATATTAGGAGGGGTGCGCAAAGTTCGTTCAAAGAGGTGGGTTTTAAAGAGGCTCTTAAAAGGAAAGGAGAGAGAGAGAGGTGGAAGGATTTAGGGAGGACGTTCCAGAGCTTAGGGCCGAGACAGCTGAAGGCATGGCCGCCAATAGTGCAGCGAAAGGAGTGGGGTGGGCGTGCACAAGAGGCCAGAGGCAGAGCGTTGGTGGGGCGGGGGTGTTGCTGGAGGAAGTTACAAAGATAGGGAGGGGCGAGGGTATGAAGGAGTTTAAACACAAGCATAAGAATTTTAACTTCAGGCATTGGGGGAGCAGGAGCCACTATAGGTCAGTGAGTGCAGGGGTGGTCAGTGAATGGGACTTAATGTGGGTTAGGATACTCTGGAGAGTAATTCTGTTGGCCAGTGCCTCCCTTTAATTGTGTCCACCTGTAGAATTATGCTATTTAATAGCCCTTTAGTTTTTTGTGTGCTTAGCTTCTGGTCTGGATTTGAATGACCCCCTTGGTCTTCAATACCTGACAGTGAGAATATTGCTTGCTTTTGACATGGTGCTGAAATGTTAAATGCAGCCTTCAGGTGAGGAAATTGTGACAGCATCTCGCGTGGTCAGTTATAACGGGGCCGCTTTTAATCATTTTTTAATTTCATTCTTGGGATGTGGGTGTCGCTGGCAAGGCCGCCATTTATTGCCCATCCCTCGGGTGGGCCGCCTCCTTCAACTGCTGCAATGCTTGTACTGAAGGTGCTCCCGAGATGTTGTTGGGTAGGGAATTCCAGGGTTTTGACCCAGTTACCGATGAGGGAACGGCGATACGTGAGCAAGTCAGGATGCGTGACTGAGAGGGGGAACTTGGATGTGACAGCGTTCCCATGATCTTGCTGCTCTCGTCCTTCTCGGTGGTGGAGGTGCTGTCTAAGTCAGCTTGGGGAGTTGCTGCAGTGCAGTAGGCGGAACGTACTTGCGGCCACAGTGTGCTGGTGGTGAAAGTGGGGTGGATCGTGAGGCCAGTTGCGGGGGCACCGATCTCCCTTCGACTCCGTTGGAGATGCCGGCGAGCGTTCCGCAACTGAAGTAACGTGCAGTGCAGTGATAATGAGAAGTTTACAAAGAGCAGTAACCGAGCCCCGTCCCAGTTTTCTGATGTTTTTCTCGGCCTTCGCCTCAGAGCCCGAGAAGATGAAGTCCCTGTCGCAGTTGGCTGTGCTGACCAGGCAGTGGAGGCCGTCCGAGGTGAAGCTGGAGCCCTTCCAAGAAGTCGTCCTGGAGAGCAGCAGCGTGGACGAGCTGAAGGAGAAGGTTTGTGACTTCGCGCAGCGATCCTAATTTATTTGGAAGCCGTGGCGAGTTGCTGCAGTGCAACCTCCCGCCCAAAAGTGATGATGGGTTTATCACATACTGAAATATTTTCCGACTGCAGAACTCCTGTGACGTTGGGCGAGATCTTGCTGGAAAAGTAACTGGGGCGTTAACACGCACGCCGTTACTAACGCGCAAATCGACCAGCAGGTTCAGGGGATTGAGAGATGCGCCACGAGTTGTGAATCTCTGGAACTTGCTGGTCGATTTACTCAGCTCCACTGTTCGCTTCACACAAACGGCATCTCGCCCTCAACCTCCCCGTTATTTTTTACATTTGCTGGATTTTCACATTAATTGCCCATTAAACATGCCACAGAAAGTTCAGTTCCATTCGCAGCCCCCCAGATAATGAAGCAGTCCGTGCCCGCATGCAGCAAGGCCTGGACAACATCCAGGCTTGGGCTGATAAGTGGCAAGTAACATTCGTGCCAGGCAACGACCATCTCCAACAAGAGAGAGTCTAACCACCTCCCCTTGACATTCAAAGGCATTACCATCGCCGAATCCCCCACCATCAACATCCTGGGGGTCACCATCGACCAGAAACTTAACTGGACCAGCCACATAAATACTGTGGCTACAAGAGCAGGTCAGAGGCTCACCTGACTCCCCATCTACAAGGCACAAGTCAGGAGTGTGATGGAATACTCTCCACTTGCCTGGATGAGTGCAGCTCCAACAACACTCAAGAAGCTCGACACCATCCAGGACAAAGCAGCCCGCTTGATTGGCACCCCATCCACCACCCTAAACATTCATTGCTGCACGTAGTCAATTATTGTTCGAGATTTTAAAAATGTCACATTTTACATTTTCTTCTAACTTTTTTCCTTTCTGTCTCTTTTCTCTCTCTTAACCTAACCTTTCTTTCCCTCTCTCTGTATTTCTCTCTCTCTACCTGATTTGACTCTCATTCACCCAGTTTCCTCTGTCGTTCCTCTGTTTCTTTCTAAATCCTTAAATCTCAATGTTTAAGGAGATAGACTGTTGGTCCCGTCATTCACTAAGGTCCCAGATACCCTGTTGCCCTCACCGTGCCGTTACCAGCTCGCACTTCCAGCACGTTTTGGCGCATTGTGTGTGGTTTTATTTTTGCATTGGACAAATCGGCCTTTAAGGAAACCAATCCCACTGATCACTGTGGAAGGTTACAAATCATGGCATAGCTGTCAGCTTGATATTGGAGCAGATGCAAGCAAATAATTATTTTTGTAAAAATGCACAACGGAGGAATGGGAGGGGGAATCTGAACACTCCGTAGAACCATAGAAAAGACGCAGCACAGAAGGGGGCCGTTCGGCCCATCGTGTCCGCACCGGCTCGAAGAACAACCCGGTGCCCATTCTAATCCCACCTTCCAGCACCCGGTCCGTAGCCCTGCAGCTTACAGCACTTTAGGTGCAGGTCCAGGTACTTTTTTTTAAAAAGAGTTGAGGGTCCCTGCCTCTACCTCCAACTCGGGCAGCGAATTCCAGACACCCACCACCCTCTGGGTAAAAAAGTTTTTCCTCATGTCCCCTCCAATCCTTCCGCCAATCAGCTTAAATCTACGTCCTCTAGTCCTTGAACTCTCCGCTAGGGGAAACAGGTACTCTATCTGGGCCCCTCATACTTATGTACACCTCAATCAAGTCCCCCCTCAGCCTCCTCTGCTCCGAGGAAAACAGCCCCAGCCTATCCAATCTCTCCTCGGAGCTGCAATTTTCATCCACAGCAACTTGCATTTATATAACGCCTTCAATGTAGGAAAAAAAAAATCCCCAAGACGCTCGCTGGATATTTATCAGTGCTTTCATACGTGAAGCCAAAGTGCATTTAATCTCTACGGTTCTGAGTTTTATTTCAAGATATTTTTCATAGGTGGTGAGGTGAGGGAGCAAATTGCAAAGGCCCTAGAAATTATATTTTGAGGCTCGATTGAGATGTGAACCGGAGGACAGGAGAGAGGCCACTGTCGAAAAGGGAGACTGAGATGATTTGGGTAATTAGTGACCAGTTCGTTTAACATCTGTGGTGGGGAAAATTTTAGACTCTCTAATTAATAAAATTACCATGTATCTGGGTAAAGAGAAAATCGTTTGTAGAAGCCGGCCTGGATTTCAAAAGGGACAATCGTGCTTCTCTTTGAGGAGGTAACAGACATGGTCGATGGGGGAAATGCAGTGGATGTAGTGTACATGGACTTTACGAAAGCGTTCTGAAGAAGATTTAAGGGATATAGTATTAGGGGTGGATAGTAAACTGGATTTAAAAAATTGATTAGAAGGGAGAAAACGGTAGTTTTTCAGAGTGGTGGTTATTGGTGTCCCACAGGGTTCAGTTCTGAGCCAATTCTGTTCACTGTGTATATCAATAGGAAACATAGGAACATAGTAACAGGAGTAGGCCATTCAGCCCCTCGTGCCTGCTCTGCCATTTGATAAGATCATGGCTGATCTGTGATCTAACTCCATATACCTGCCTTTGGCCCATATCCCTTAATACCTTTGGTTGCCAAAGAGCTGTCTATCTCAGATTTAAATTTAGCAATTGAGCTAGTATCAATTGCCGTTTGCGGAAGAGAGTTCCAAACTTCTACCACCCTTTGTGTGTAGAAATGTTTTCTGATCTCGCTCCTGAAAGGTCTGGCTCTAATTTTTAGACTGTGCCCCCTACTCCGAGAATCCCCAACCAGCGGAAATAGTTTCTCTCTATCCACCCTATCTGTTCCCCTTAATATCTTATAAACTTCGATCAGATCACCCCTTAACCTTCGAAACTCCAGAGAATACAACCCCAATTTGTGTAATCTCTCCTCGTAACTTAACCCTTGAAGTCCGGGTATCATTCTAGTAAACCTACGCTGCACTCCCTCCAAGGCCAATATGTCCTTCCGAAGGTGCGGTGCCCAGAACTGCTCACAGTACTCCAGGTGCGGTCTAACCAGGGTTTTGTATAAATGATTGGGATATAGAAAATAGGAGCAGGAATTGGCCATTCGGCCCTTCGAGCCTGCTCCGCCATTCAATATGATCATGGCTGATCCTCTATCTCAATACCATATTCCCGCTCTCTCCCCATCCCCCTTGATGCCTTTTGTGTCTAGAAATCTTCCTAGCTCCTCTTTAAATATATTCAGCGACTTGGCCTCCACTGCCTTCTGTGGTAGAGAATTCCACAGGTTCACCACCCTCTGAGTGAAGAAATTTCTCCTCCTCTCAGTCCTAAACGTCATAGAGTCATACAGCACAGATAGAGGCCCTTCGGCCCATCGTGTCCACGCCGGCCATCAGCCCTGTCTACTCTAATCCCATATTCCAGCATTTGGTCCGTAGCCTTGTATGCTATGGCATTTCAAGTGCTCATCCAAATACTTCTTGAATGTTGAGGGTTCCTGCCTCCACAACCCTCCCAGGCAGTGAGTTCCAGACTCCAACCACCCTCTGGGTGAAAAAGTTCTTTCTCAAATCCCCTGTAAACCTCCCGCCTTTTACCTTGAATCTATGCCCCCTTGTTATAGAACCCTCAACGAAGGGAAAAAGCTCCTTAGTATCCATCCCATCTGTGCCCCTCATAATTTTGTACACAAGTGGTGTGGTGTCGAAATTTGCAGATGACGACAAAATAGGAGGTGTAGTTAATTAGAAAAGCGAATGAAACTGCAGAGGCATATTGATAAGATGGAGGAATGGGCCAAAAAGCGGTAAATGGAGTTTACTGTCAGTAAGTGGGAGGTGAGAGAAGTTGGTTAAAAAAATAACAGCAGGAATAATACTTGGTGCCGGGGCAGAGCGGAGGGGTTTGGGGGGCACAGGTTCACAGGACGTTAAAGACAGAATCTTCCGCCAAAGGGAAGAGTGTGAGAATATAAAAACAACTACTTTGTAATTCAAGAAAATAAATACTTGAAAAACAAAAAATTAAAACAGGGAAAGGGCAGTGCAATGGGACTAAGTAGGTAGCTGTTTCAGAGAGCTGGCCACAGGCATGATGGGCCGAATGGAGAAAGGGGCAGAGAAACGGGACTGAGTCTTCAGAGGTCTGGTTCGGGTGCAACGGGTCGATTGACTGATCTCCCGTGCTGTGAGGTGGTGAGAGTCTGGAATAGATGCTTGCAGCTAGCGAGCTGCCAGTTGGTCACTCCTGCTCCACAGTAATCTACATACATAAACATAAGAAGATAAGAAATAGGAGCAGGAGTAGGCCAATCGGCCCCTCGAGCCTGCTCCGCCATTCAATAAGATCATGGCTGATCTGATCCCAACCTCAAATCTAAATTCACGTCCAATTTCCTGCCCACTCCCCGTAACCCCTAATTCCCTTTACTTCTAGGAAACTGTCGATTTCTGTTTTAAATTTATTTAATGATGTAGCTTCCACAGCTTCCTGGGGCAGCAAATTCCACAGACCTACCACCCTCTGAGTGAAGAAGTTTCTCCTCATCTCAGTTTTGAAAGAGCAGCCCCTTATTCTAAGATGATGCCCCCTAGTTCTAGTTTCACCCATCCTTGGGAACATCCTTACCGCATCCACCCGATCAAGCCCCTTCACAATCTTATATGTTTCAATAAGATCGCCTCTCATTCTTCTGAACTCCAATGAGTAGAGTCCCAATCTACTCAACCTCTCCTCGTATGTCCGCCCCCTCATCCCCGGGATTAACCGAGTGAACCTTCTTTGTACTGCCTCGAGAGCAAGTATGTCTTTTCTTAAGTATGGAAATACAGATTATATAAACCCAAATTATTAAAAGGAGGAAAAAAATGTTTAATTTTTATTGACCAGAGGCACGTAATATGTGCTGTTTTTCAGTTATTATTTTAGTGTTTCGGGTTGTATCTGTACCGTTTAACAGGTATTGCTTTTATAATTCTGACTACATCTGATACAAGTAATTCTTAGTTAAATCCAATGCTCGATGGGAAATGTTAATCGCAGTGCAGATGGACTAAGCTGGTCGAAGGATCGGTGATGTGCATGGTGAAATTCTGTATGTGCAGTGCCCTGCTGTGTTTTGGTGGTTGATTTTTTTTTAATGTGTTTTTGTTTCTAACAGTTACAAGCAATAAGTGAGATCCCCGCTGAAAACATAGAATTTGCCAAGGTGAGTAGTTTTTAAAAAGAACAGGTCAAAGCAATCTTTTGATTTTCTGGTGCTTAATTCACTGTAGATTATGATGTCGCCTTTTATATTACGTAGAATGTACAGCACAGAAACAGGCCATTCGGCCCAACAGGTCCGTGCCTGTGTTTATGCTCCACACGAGCCTCCTCCCTCCCTACTTCATCTCACCCTATCAGCATATCATATATTAGCAACATAGGAACAGGAGTAGGCCATTCAGCCCCTCGAGCTTGCTTCGCCATTTGATAAGATCATGGCTGATCTGCGATCTAACTCCATATACCTGCCTTTGGCCCGTATCCCTTAATACCCTTTGTTTCCTAGAAACAAAGGGAATTAGGGGTTACGGGGAGCGGGCAGGAAATTGGACATGAATTTAGATTTGAGGTTAGGATCAGATCAGCCATGATCTTATTGAATGGCGGAGCAGGCTCGAGGGGCCGATTGGCCTACTCCTGCTCCTATTTCTTATATTCTTATGTACCTTTGGTTGCCAAAAAGCTATCTATCTCAGATTTAAATTTAGCAATTGAGCTAGTATCAATTGCCGTTTGCGGAAGAGAGTTCCAAACTTCTACCACCCTTTGTGTGTAGAAATGTTTCCTAATCTCGCTCGTGAAAGGTCTGGCTCTGATTTTTAGACTGTGCCCCCTACTCCTAGAATCCCCAACCAGCGGAAATAGTTTCTCTCTATCCACCCTATCTGTTCCACTTAATATCCTGTACATTGATTCATTGCATCGATTTCCAGTCTTTAGGGGTTTTTTTTCCCCCACTCTGCGAGGACATGTCGGAGGTACTCATTTTAATGGCAAAAGTAGACATGAGTTGTGAGTAAATGATTGCCCCTCCATTCCCCCGCTTTCAACCTCGACAGCCTCTTGTTAGCAGAAAAGCAGTGTCGTGAATCAGGCCGGCTTGATTGGTGTGAGGGAGCGTGAGCAAGTATCGACGATACTTTCACTAATGCCGTTTCGTGCCTTGTGTCACGCAGGGAAGGGGAACATTTCCGTGTGACATTTCAGTGCTGGAAATTCACCAGGACTTGGACTGGAATCCCAAAGTCTCGACTCTGAATGTCTGGCCGCTTTATATCTGCGATGATGGCGCCGTCATTTTTTACAGGTAAATGAGCAACACTGCACAACAATCTCGTTTCACCAAGTCTGATTCACTTATGGCCAGTCTGTCGAAATGTGTTGAGATTCTGGACAGAAGTTCACCGCTGAATGTTACAGTTGTCCCATCAGATTTTGAATTGGCTGTTTGCACTGATACTAGATTAAAAGTTTTATATGTTTGGGTTGAGTTACGTAGAAATAAATTACTGTAAATTGAGTTACGTAGAAATAAATTACTGTAAATTCCTAAAATGTCTTCAGACTAACTATTTTTAATTCTACTTTGATTATTAAAAATCCAAGAAAATAAGTCCGCGTTGCATTGTTTTAACAAAACCGGTGCATTTTATTCCTAAAGACACTTCCTTTAACGGCAGACTTTTGCAGGCCTGTCCATTATGTGAAGGAGAAAGCATCAAATACACAGCCTTTGTCAAAGGTTGCTGCTAATTTCCTGGTGTCGTTAGTCCCGTTCTCTGGACCAAATTCATCGACAACCTGTTCATTGAGTCGAAATGACTAACTCCCGTGTATATTCTCATGTCATCTTTGGATCCAAGGGTGGTTCCATTTATGTCCTCATTCAAGTCATCAGTGAAAATGATGAACATCGATGACCCCAACGTGGAGCCTTGTGGAACTCCACATGTGAAATGATACACTCCCATTCATGGCAACCCTGTAAGATTTCAGCCACTAACCTATCCAGTACAACAGCTGTTTTCGAATCCCATGGAATCTGATCTTTTCCAGTAGCCTTCCACGCTGCTCCATACTTAAGAAAAGACACACTTGCTCTCGAGGCAGTACAAAGAAGGTTCACTCGGTTAATCCCGGGGATGAGGGGGTGGACATATGAGGAGAGGTTGAGTAGATTCGGACTCTACTCATTGGAGTTCAGAAGAATGAGAGGCGATCTTATTGAAACATATAAGATTGTGAAGGGGCTTGATCGGGTGGATGCGGTAAGGATGTTCCCAAGGATGGGTGAAACTGGAACTAGGGGGCATCATCTTAGAATAAGGGGCTGCTCTTTCAAAACTGAGATGAGGAGAAACTTCTTCACTCAGAGGGTGGTAGGTCTGTGGAATTTGCTGCCCCAGGAAGCTGTGGAAGCTACATCATTAAATAAATTTAAAACAGAAATAGAGAGTTTCCTGGAAGTAAAGGGAATTAGGGGTTACGGGGAGCGGGCAGGAAATTGGACGTGAATTTAGATTTGAGGTTAGGATCAGATCAGCCATGATCTTATTGAATGGTGAAGCAGGCTCGAGGGGCCGATTGGCCTACTCCTGCTCCTATTTCTTATGTTCTTTATTGGGGTGTGTAAGATCATTATAGACCTCGTCCTGGGTTGTTCCCGTAGAATGATACAGCACAGAAGGAGGCCACTTGGTCCATTGTGTCTGTGCCGGCTCTTTGAAAGAGCTATCCACTTCGACCCGTCACCCTGCTCTTTCCTCAGAGCCTTGCAATTTTTTTCCCCCTCCAAATATTTATCCAAAACCTTTAATAATCACTGGTTAGGCCTCAGCTGGAGTATTGTGTCCAATTCTGGGCACCGCACTTTAGGAAGGATGTCAAGGCCTCGGAGAGGGTGCTGGGGAGATTTACCAGAACGGTACCAGGGATGAGGGACTTCAGTTATGTGGAGAGACTGGAGAAGCTGGGATTGTTCTCCTTCGAGCAGAGAAGGCTAAGGGGGAGATTTAATAGAGGTGTTTAAAATCATGAAGGGCTTTGATAGAGTAAATAAGGAGAAACTCTTTCCATTGATAGTAGGTTCAAGAACCAGAGGGCACAGATTTAAGATAATTGGCAAAAAAGCCCGAGGGTAGATGGGAATTATTTTTATGCAGCGAACCATAACCATAGCAAAGATACAGCACAGAAGGGGCGGCCATTCGGCCCATCGTGTCCGCGCCAGCTCGAAGAACGACCAGGTGCGAGTTGTGACGATCTGGAACGCGCTGCCTGAAAGGGCGGTGGAAGCAGATTCAATAATAACTTTCAAAAAGGGAACTGGATAAATACTTGAAAAGGAAAAATTCACAGGGCGATGAGGAACAGAGCAGGGGGAGAGTGGGGCTAATTGGACGGCTCTTTCAAAGAGCCGGCACAGGCACGATGGGCCGAATGGCCTCCCCCCTGTGCTGCATGATTCTTTGAATTCCCTTTTGAAAGTTACTGATTGATCTGCTCCCACCGCCCTTCTTTCAGGCAGCGCGTTCCAGATCAGAGTCGGAACATGCCGCGTCCGCAATTTAAAAATTGCACCCCTCCCCGACGGCTGTTTCAATTATTTTTTTTTTTTCTCTGCGCCCCCCCTCCTCGACAGGGACAAGTCTGAGATCCAAATGGACATGACCGAGGAGCAGAGGAACGAGCTGATGAAGAAAGAGAGCAGCCGTCTTCAAAAATCAGGTCACCGTGTGAACTACTCGCCTCGCAAAGAGAAAGCACTGAAGATCTACTTGGACGGCGGTCCCAGTAAAGACTCCAGCCAGGACTGAGGCCCGGCCCAGCCCAGCCCGGCCCGGCCTGTCCCTGGAAATTCACCGCTGCTGTGTCGAGCTACTGCGGCAGCTCCCGTTCATTAGGTTCACCTAAATGGCACCAGCACTGATTGGCATATCGCCCTTCAAAAGAAAAAAAAAACAGAAGCCCAGTGCCCAGTGGGGGACACTGTCTTGACTTTGAATCATGTTGTGCACTATAGTCTATTGTACTGTAAAGTTTCAAAGGGATGTGCAAAAAAAAAAAAAACGGGCTTTAAAATAATAACACGTGGAGATGATGTGGACTCTGCACATATTAGCTGGAAAAGCAAGACCCCCGAAAGGGATTTTGTAGCTGAATAAAAAAAAAAAAAAATAACTGTGCATAGTCCTAAGAATTTGTCATTTATTTTATTCATATAAGTGTGCACATACCTCATTGATGAATTTAAAAAGGCGTACTATATATGGGATAGGGAGGGGGGGAGGTGGTATTGATGGGTAATTAATGGGATGGAGTGCCATCAGAATTGCAGAAAAAGATGCGTCCCTTGGTTATAAACTGAACGAATGAATGTTCTCGGCGACTTTCACTTGGCCCGAAATTCTGCGGCGTGCGGTGTTTTTTTTTTCCCAAAGGGAAAAAAGTCTGCCCCCCCGCCCCCCGCCGCTCGTTTTGTTCGAGGCGCCGTGACGGTGACCGGTTCACTTTCGTCTCCCAGGTCGTGGATTTTGAGGATCCAGCACTTGCAATCATTCAGCGAATGTACAGACACCGACACAGGCTGCAGCTTGGCTTAGGTCACTGGGCCAGGGTGGAGAAACACTGTATCGCCGTTTGCCTCGGGGGTGGGGGGCCGTGGGCATGTGCGAGCACGCACACGCATGTACGCATGCAGACAGACATGTACACCACACGCACACGCACGCACGCTGCACAGTGTTGGAGGGCTGCTTAAACACTCGCATTTTTTTTTTTTTCGGTGTTTTCTTTCTCATCTGTTCAGTTGATATTTGGGCATCAGTAATTTTTATGCCTTTGTTAAGAATTTTTTTTTTGGTTTCGATCAACCTGAAGGGCCATCTCGGTTCTAATTATGTATATTGTATTTTTGTGACCCTGTATCAAAGGTTTAATCACTTTGTGTGAATCTTGTTCCGAGAAGCACAGAATGATTTTAATTTTCTGCTGTATTTAATTCTGTGGACGTTATAGGTAGATCATTCTTTTAAGCGTGAATTTCTTTCAAGCAATTCAAAAAAAAAAAAATTGTAAGTAAGCAGTTGGATCAGTGAGCGAGTTTCACGGCTCGGTTCGCCTCGCACACTGTCGGAAGAGCATTGGGAAGAGGCAGCTCCACTTCTCTGCACAAACTCCATCGCAGTTTTCCTCCCTAGAACGTTCCAGGAGGTCTCTTGATTTTTAACGACACAGATCATCAAAAAAAAAAAATGTTTTTTGGTGAAAGTATTTTTTCATGCCTGATGCTGTTCACAAACGAGTAAGATGCCAATAAAACATTTATTCATTATGTTGTGATTCTGAATTTTACATTGTATGGCGGTAGTTTCAGGCTGCCCTCTCCCCAGAGAGGTCATTTTCATTTGTTGCCTGTATTTGGGCTGTTGTGGAAACAGTCGTAGAATCATAGAAGTTTGCAACATTGAAACGGGCCCTTCGGCCCAACATGTCCATGTCGCCCAGTTTATACCACTAAGCTAGTCCCAATTGCCTGCACTTGGCCCATATCCCTCTATACCCATCTTACCCATGTAACTGTCCAAATGCTTTTTAAAAGACAAAATTGTACCCGCCTCTACTACTGCCTCTGGCAGCTCGTTCCAGACGCTCACCACCCTTTGAGTGAAAAAATTGCCCCTCTGGACCCTTTTGTATCTCTCCCCTCTCACCTTAAATCTATGCCCCCTCGTTATAGACTCCCCTACCTTTGGGAAAAGATTTTGACTATCGACCTTATCTATGCCCCTCATTATTTTATAGACTTCTATAAGATCACCCCTAAACCTCCTACTCTCCAGGGAAAAAAGTCTCATTCTATCCAACCTCTCCCTATAAGTCAAACCATCAAGTCCCGGTAGCATCCTAGTAAATCTTTTCTGCACTCTTTCTAGTTTAATAATATCCTTTCTATAATAGGGTGACCAGAACTGTACACAGTATTCCAAGTGTGGCCTTACTAATGTCTTGTACAACTTCAACAAGACATCCCAACTCCTGTATTCAATGTTCTGACCAATGAAACCAAGAATGCCGAATGCCTTCTTCACCACCCTATCCACCTGTGACTCCACTTTCAAGGAGCTATGAACCTGTACTCCTGGATCTCTTTGTTCTATAACTCTCCCCAACGCCCTACCATTAACGGAGTAGGTCCTGGCCCGATTCGATCTGTTTAATTGTTTCTATATATCTATAAACGTTACTCTAAATTTCGGCTATAATGTAACTGCAGCCCAACCAACTCCTCTAATTATTTTAAATGGGCCAATTAGTTTGGATAAGAAAAAATTGATAAGAACATAATAGGAGCAGGATTAGGCCAATCGGCCCCTCGAGCCTGCTCCGCCATTTAATAAGATCATGGCTGATCTGATCCTAACCTCAAATCTAAATTCATGTCCAATTTCCTGCCCGCTCCCCGTAACCCCTAATTCCCTTTACTTCTAGGAAACTGTCGATTTATGTTATAAATTTATTTAATGATGTAGCTTCCTGGGGCAGCAAATTCCACAGATGCATTAAATCACCTCTCTAAATCGCTAATGTGGCCTCAGCTGGAGTATTGTGTCCAATTCTGGGCACCGCACTTTAGGAAGGATGTCAAGGCCTTGGAGAGGGTGCAGAGGAGGATTTACTAGAATGGTACCAGGGATGAGGGACTTCAGTTACGTGGAGAGACTGGAGAAGCTGGGGTTGTTCTCCTTGGAGCCGAGAAGGTTAAGGGGAGATTTAATAGAGGTGTTCAAAATCACGAGGGGTTTTGATAGGGTCGATGGGGAGAAACTGTTTCCATTGGCAGAAGGGTCGGTAACCAGAGGACACAGATTTAAAATAATTGACAGAAAAACCAGAGTGGGGGGGGGGATGAGAATTTTTTTACGCAGTGAGTTGTTCTGATCTGGAATACACGGCCTGAAAGGGCGGTGGAAGCAGATTCAGTAGTAACTTTCAAAGCACTTATTCAATCAGCAGGGCTATAGGAAAAGGAGCAGGGGAGTGGGACTAATTGGATTGCTCTTTCAAAGAGCCAGCACAGCCATGATGGGCCGAATGGCCGCCTATGTTGTATGATTGATTCTATAATTCCAGTGCCCTACTTCTCAATGGTCACATTCCCAGAGCAAGAGAGAGGTTTGTGTACAAGCAAAATTTACCGTTAACATTTCTTTCCTGTTTTGACCTGTACCCAGTGGGAGGGGCCTGTACCCAGTGGGGGTGCCAGAGGGAAGGACCTGTACCCAGTGGAGGTGCCAGTACCCAGTGGAGGTGCCAGTACCCAGTGGGGGTGCCAGAGGGGGGGGCCTGTACCCAGTGGAGGTGCCAGAGGGAAGGACCTGTACCCAGTGGAGGTGCCAGTACCCAGTGGAGGTGCCAGTACCCAGTGGGGGTGCCAGAGGGAGGGGCCTGTACCCAGTGGGGGTGCCAGAGGGAGGGGCCTGTACCCAGTGGGGGTGCCAGAGGGGGGGGCCTGTACCCAGTGGGGGTGCCAGAGGGGGGGGCCTGTACCCAGTGGAGGTGCCAGAGGGAAGGACCTGTACCCAGTGGAGGTGCCAGTACCCAGTGGAGGTGCCAGTACCCAGTGGGGGTGCCAGAGGGAGGGGCCTGTACCCAGTGGGGGTGCCAGAGGGAGGGGCCTGTACCCAGTGGAGATGCCAGAGGGAGGAGCCTGTACCCAGTGGAGGTGCCAGAGGGAGGGGCCTGTACCCAGTGGGGGTGCCAGAGGGAGGAGCCTGTACCCAGTGGAGGTGTCGGGTGGGGTGAGGTTGGGAAGGAGACTCAGGAGGTCCTGTTAGATCAGAAAGGGAAGGAAATGGACCTAGAAGACTAATAGGGATCACTGGGAGAGCACGGCCGTTGTTAACAATCTTTAGGACGTCCAGCTCCTCACTGACTTGATCGAGTTACTCCTCCAAAGAATTCTGAGGGCAATGAAGCTCGGCTTTGATTCCCAAAAACTGTTGCGGGCTGATTTAGATTAGTTGGTGATTGCGCCCGTGTGGGGGGGGGCAGATGTCACTGAATGCGGACAAGTGTAGCGTCCTGTGCATTGGGCGAAGAAACCCCGAGGAACGTCTGCACTGAGCAAAGGTGTCGGCTAAAACGAAACAGATCGGGAAAGAGGCCTGGGGGCGACAGTTGATCAATGTTAAAGGTGCTCAAGCAGTGGGAGATCGCCAAAGGGAGCGGAAACGGGGTTTGAGGTTGTATTGGTCGGATCACTGAGGGCTTATGAAGAATACCGTACTTAGGCTACATAAGGTTTTGGTACGCCCGCACCGGGGGTATGGCGACCCGATTTTGGACCTTGCGCTTGATAAAGAATATTGAGGAGTTGGAGGGGGATGCAGGAGGAGTAAGAGGATGACCCCAAATCTTTGAGCTCTTTGATATGAGGAGAGGCAGAGAGAGTTGGGGTCAGTTACTTTGGAGAAGTCGGAGGCTGAGAGGGGGATATGATTGGGATTGGAAGGGATGGTAGGACTCGAGATACCAGATGGGATCACTTGTCACAGAGTCATCAACATCAGGAACAAACGGACACAACATGTGGGGAGTGTGGGCTCACTACAGTCCTTCAGAAAGGAACGTGACAAGTTCCAGAGAGGACATTGGCAACAACGGGGAGTTAGTGGTTAGTTTAGATTGTGATGTGTCTCCAGTTACAGGGAGTTGGTGGTTAGTTTAGATTCTGATGTGTCTCCAGTTACAGGGAGTTGGTGGTTAGTTTAGATTCTGATGTGTCTCCAGTTACAGGGAGTTGGTGGTTAGTTTAGTGATGTGTCTCCAGTTACAGGGAGTTAGTGGTTAGTTTAGTGATGTGTCTCCAGTTACAGGGAGTTAGTGGTTAGTTTAATGATGTGTCTCCAGTTACAGGGAGTTGGTGGTTAGTTTAGTGATGTGTCTCCAGTTACAGGGAGTTGGTGGTTAGTTTAATGATGTGTCTCCAGTTACAGGGAGTTGGTGGTTAGTTTAATGATGTGTCTCCAGTTACAGGGAGTTGGTGGTTAGTTTAGTGATGTGTCTCCAGTTACTGGGAGTTAGTGGTTAGTTTAGTGATGTGTCTCCAGTTACTGGGAGTTAGTGGTTAGTTTAGTGATGTTTCTCCAGTTACTGGGAGTTAGTGGTTAGTTTAATGATGTGTCTCCAGTTACAGGGAGTTGGTGGTTAGTTTAGTGATGTGTCTCCAGTTACAGGGAGTTAGTGGTTAGTTTAATGATGTGTCTCCAGTTACAGGGAGTTGGTGGTTAGTTTAGTGATGTGTCTCCAGTTACTGGGAGTTAGTGGTTAGTTTAGTGATGTGTCTCCAGTTACTGGGAGTTAGTGGTTAGTTTAGTGATGTTTCTCCAGTTACTGGGAGTTGGTGGTTAGTTTAGTGATGTTTCTCCAGTTACTGGGAGTTAGTGGTTAGTTTAGTGATGTTTCTCCAGTTACTGGGAGTTAGTGGTTAGTTTAGTGATGTTTCTACAGTTACTGGGAGTTAGTGGTTAGTTTAGTGATGTGTCTCCAGTTCCAGGGAGTTGGTGGTTAGTTTAGATTCTGATGTGTCTCCAGTTACAGGGAGTTGGTGGTTAGTTTAGATTCTGATGTTTCTCCAGTTACAGGGAGTTAGTGGTTAGTTTAGTGATGTGTCCCCAGTTACAGGGAGTTAGTGGTTAGTTTAGTGATGTGTCTCCAGTTACAGGGAGTTAGTGGTTAGTTTAGTGATGTGTCTCCAGTTACAGGGAGTTGGTGGTTAGTTTAGTGATGTGTCTCCAGTTACAGGGAGTTGGTGGTTAGTTTAGATTCTGATGTTTCTCCAGTTACAGGGAGTTGGTGGTTAGTTTAGTGATGTGTCTCCAGTTACAGGGAGTTAGTGGTTAGTTTAGTGATGTGTCTCCAGTTACAGGGAGTTAGTGGTGAGTTTAGATTCTGATGTGTCTCCAGTTACAGGGAGTTAGTGGTTAGTTTAGTGATGTGTCTCCAGTTCCAGGGAGTTGGTGGTTAGTTTAGATTCTGATGTGTCTCCAGTTACAGGGAGTTAGTGGTTAGTTTAGTGATGTGTCTCCAGTTCCAGGGAGTTAGTGGTGAGTTTAGATTCTGATGTGTCTCCAGTTACAGGGAGTTAGTGGTTAGTTTAGTGATGTGTCTCCAGTTACAGGGAGTTAGTGGTTAGTTTAGTGATGTGTCTCCAGTTCCAGGGAGTTGGTGGTTAGTTTAGATTCTGATGTGTCTCCAGTTACAGGGAGTTGGTGGTTAGTTTAGATTCTGATGTTTCTCCAGTTACAGGGAGTTGGTGGTTAGTTTAGATTCTGATGTTTCTCCAGTTACTGGGAGTTAGTGGTTAGTTTAGTGATGTTTCTCCAGTTACTGGGAGTTAGTGGTTAGTTTAGTGATGTTTCTCCAGTTACTGGGAGTTAGTGGTTAGTTTAGTGATGTTTCTACAGTTACTGGGAGTTAGTGGTTAGTTTAGTGATGTTTCTCCAGTTACTGGGAGTTAGTGGTTAGTTTAGTGATGTTTCTACAGTTACAGAGAGTTAGTGGTTAGTTTAGTGATGTTTCTACAGTTACTGGGAGTTAGTGGTTAGTTTAGTGATGTTTCTCCAGTTACTGGGAGTTAGTGGTTAGTTTAGTGATGTTTCTACAGTTACAGAGAGTTGGTGGTTAGTTTAGTGATGTTTCTACAGTTACAGAGAGTTAGTGGTTAGTTTAGTGATGTGTCTCCAGTTACTGGGAGTTAGTGGTTAGTTTAGTGATGTTTCTCCAGTTACTGGGAGTTAGTGGTTAGTTTAGTGATGTTTCTCCAGTTACTGGGAGTTAGTGGTTAGTTTAGTGATGTTTCTCCAGTTACTGGGAGTTGGTGGTTAGTTTAGTGATGTTTCTCCAGTTACTGGGAGTTAGTGGTTAGTTTAGTGATGTTTCTCCAGTTACTGGGAGTTAGTGGTTAGTTTAGTGATGTTTCTACAGTTACTGGGAGTTAGTGGTTAGTTTAGTGATGTGTCTCCAGTTCCAGGGAGTTGGTGGTTAGTTTAGATTCTGATGTGTCTCCAGTTACAGGGAGTTGGTGGTTAGTTTAGATTCTGATGTTTCTCCAGTTACAGGGAGTTGGTGGTTAGTTTAGATTCTGATGTTTCTCCAGTTACTGGGAGTTAGTGGTTAGTTTAGTGATGTTTCTCCAGTTACTGGGAGTCAGTGGTTAGTTTAGTGATGTTTCTACAGTTACTGGGAGTTAGTGGTTAGTTTAGATTCTGATGTGTCTCCAGTTCCAGGGAGTTGGTGGTTAGTTTAGATTCTGATGTGTCTCCAGTTACAGGGAGTTGGTGGTTAGTTTAGTGATGTGTCTCCAGTTACTGGGAGTTAGTGGTTAGTTTAGTGATGTGTCTCCAGTTACAGGGAGTTAGTGGTTAGTTTAGATTCTGATGTTTCTCCAGTTACAGGGAGTTGGTGGTTAGTTTAGATTCTGATGTTTCTCCAGTTACAGGGAGTTGGTGGTTAGTTTAGTGATGTTTCTCCAGTTACAGGGAGTTAGTGGTTAGTTTAGATTCTGATGTGTCTCCAGTTACAGGGAGTTGGTGGTTAGTTTAGATTCTGATGTTTCTCCAGTTACAGGGAGTTAGTGGTTAGTTTAGTGATGTGCCTCCAGTTACAGGGAGTTAGTGGTTAGTTTAGTGATGTTTCTCCAGTTACAGGGAGTTAGTGGTTAGTTTAGTGATGTTTCTCCAGTTACAGGGAGTTAGTGGTTAGTTTAGTGATGTGTCTCCAGTTATAGAATCATAGAATCATAGAAGTTACAACATGGAAACAGGCCCTTCGGCCCAACATGTCCATGTCGCCCAGTTTATACCACTAAGCTAGTCCCAATTGCCTGCACTTGGCCCATATCCCTCGATACCCATCTTCCCCATGTAACTGTCCAAATGCTTTTTAAAAGACAAAATTGTACCCGCCTCTACTACTGCCTCTGGCAGCTCGTTCCAGACACTCACCACCCTTTGAGTGAAAAAATTGCCCCTCTGGATCCTTTTGTATCTCTCCCCTCTCACCTTAAATCTGTGCCCCCTCGTTATAGACTCCCCTACCTTTGGGAAAAGATTTTGACTATCGACCTTATCTATGCCCCTCATTATTTTATAGACTTCTATAAGATCACCCCTTAACCTCCTACTCTCCAGGGAATAAAGTCCCAGTCTGTCTAACCTCTCCCTGTAAGTCAAACCATCAAGTCCCGGTAGCATCCTAGTAAATCTTTTCTGCACTCTTTCTAGTTTAATAATATCCTTTCTATAATAGGGTGACCAGAACTGTACACAGTACTCCAAGTGTGGCCTCACCAATGCCCTGTACAACTTCAACAAGACATCCCAACTCCTGCATTCAATGTTCTGACCAATGAAACCAAGCATGCTGAATGCCTTCTTCACCACCCTATCCACCTGTGACTCCACTTTCAAGGAGCTATGAATCTGTACTCCTAGATCTCTTTGTTCGATAACTCTCCCCAACGCCCTACCATTAACGGAGTAGGTCCTGGCCCGATTCGATCTACCAAAATGCATCACCTCACATTTATCTAAATTAAACTCCATCTGCCATTCATCGGCCCACTGGCCCAATTTATCAAGATCCCGTTGCAATCCTAGATAACCTTCTTCACTGTCCACAATGCCACCAATCTTGGTGTCATCTGCAAACTTACTAACCATGCCTCCTAAATTCTCATCCAAATCATTAATATAAATAACAAATAACAGCGGACCCAGCACCGATCCCTGAGGCACACCGCTGGACACAGGCATCCAGTTTGAAAAACAACCCTCGACAACCACCCTCTGTCTTCTGTCGTCAAGCCAATTTTGTATCCAATTGGCTACCTCACCTTGGATCCCATGAGATTTAACCTTATGTAACAACCTACCATGCGGTACCTTGTCAAATGCTTTGCTGAAGTCCATGTAGACCACGTCTACTGCACAGCCCTCATCTATCTTCTTGGTTACCCCTTCAAAAAACTCAATCAAATTCGTGAGACATGATTTTCCTCTCACAAAACCATGCTGACTGTTCCTAATTAGTCCCTGCCTCTCCAAATGCCTGTAGATCCTGTCCCTCAGAATACCCTCTAACAACTTACCCACTACAGATGTCAGGCTCACTGGTCTGTAGTTCCCAGGCTTTTCCCTGCCGCCCTTCTTAAACAAAGGCACAACATTTGCTACCCTCCAATCTTCAGGCACCTCACCTGTAGCGGTGGATGATTCAAATATCTCTGCTAGGGGACCCGCAATTTCCTCCCTAACCTCCCATAACGTCCTGGGATACATTTCATCAGGTCCCGGAGATTTATCTACCTTGATGCGCGTTAAGACTTCCAGCACCTCCCTCTCTGTAATATGTACACTCCTCAAGACATCACTATTTATTTCCCCAAGTTCCCTAACATCCATGCCTTTCTCAACCGTAAATACCGATGTGAAATATTCATTCAGGATCTCACCCATCTCTTGTGGTTCCGCACATAGATGACCTTGTTGATCCTTAAGAGGCCCTACTCTCTCCCTAGTTACCCTTTTGCCCTTTATGTATTTGTAGAAGCTCTTTGGATTCACCTTTGCCTGATCTGCCAAAGCAATCTCATATCCCCTTTTTGCCCTCCTGATTTCTCTCTTAACTCTACTCCGGCAATCTCTATACTCTTCAAGGGATCCACTTGATCCCAGCTGCCTATGCATGTCATATGCCTCCTTCTTCTTTTTGACTAGTGCCTCAATCTCCCGAGTCATCCAAGGTTCCCTACTTCTACCAGCCTTGCCCTTCACTTTATAAGGAATGTGCTTACCCTGAACCCTGGTTAACACACTTTTGAAAGCCTCCCACTTACCAGACGTCCCTTTGCCTGCCAACAGACTCTCCCAATCAACTTCTGAAAGTTCCTGTCTAATACCATCAAAATTGGCCTTTCCCCAATTTAGAATTTTAACTTTTGGGCCAGACCTATCCTTCTCCATAGCTATCTTAAAACTAATGGAATTATGATCACTGGTCCCAAAGTGATCCCTCACTAACACTTCTGTCACCTGCCCTTCCTTATTTCCCAAGAGGAGGTCAAGTTTTGCCCCCTCTCTAGTCGGGCCATCCACATACTGAATGAGAAATTCCTCCTGAATACACTCAACAAATTTCTCTCCATCCAAGCCCCTAATGCTATGGCTGTCCCAGTCAATGTTGGGAAAGTTAAAGTCCCCTACTATTACCACCCTATTTTTCTTGCAGCTGTCTGTAATCTCCTTACATATTTGCTCCTCAATTTCCCGTTGACTATTTGGGGGTCTGTAGTACAATCCTATCAAAGTGATCTCTCCCTTCTTATTTTTCAGTTCTACCCATATGGACTCAGTGGGCGAACCCTCGGATATATCCCCTCTCACTACTGCCGTGATGTTCTCCCTAATCAAGAACGCAACTCCCCCTCCTCTCTTACCTCCTGCTCTATCTTTCCTATAGCATCTGTACCCTGGAACATTGAGCTGCCAGTCCTGCCCCTCCCTTAGCCATGTTTCAGTAATAGCTATAACATCCCAGTCCCATGTACCCATCCATGCCCTGAGTTCATCTGCCTTGCCCATCAGACTTCTTGCATTGAAATAAATGCAGTTTAATCTAGACTTCCCTTGGTCTTTGCCCTGCTTTCTCAGACCATCTGTCCGGTCATGTTCTGTACACTCTCCCTTACTGCCTTTTGTTTCTGTCACCACTTTATTTCCCACTGACTTCCTGCATCGGTTCCCATCCCCCTGCCACATTAGTTTAAACCCTCCCCAACAGCACTGGCAAACACTCCCCCTAGGACATTGGTTCCAGTCCTGCCCAGATGCAGACCGTCCAATTTGTACTGGTCCCACCTCCCCCAGAACCGGTTCCAATGGCCCAGGAATTTGAATCCCTCCCTCTTGCACCATCTCTCAAGCTACGTATTCATCCCAGCTATCCTGTCATTCCTACTCTGACTAACCCGTGGCACTGGTAGCAATCCTGAGATTACTAACTTTGAGGTCCTACTCTTTAGTTTAACTCCTAACTCCCTAAATTCAGCTTGTAGGACCTCATCCTGTTTTTTACCTATATCGTTGGTACCTATATGCACCACGACAACTGGCTGTTCACCCTCCCCCTCCAGAATGTCCTGCAGCCGCTCCGAGACATCCTTGACCCTTGCACCAGGGAGGCAACATACCATCCTGGAGTCTCGGTTGCGTCCGCAGAAACGCCTGTCTATTCCCCTTACAATCGAGTCCCCTATCACTATAGCTTTGCCACTCTTTTTCCTGCCCTCCTGTGTTAGTGGTTAGTTTAGATTCTGATGTGTCTCCAGTTACAGGGAGTTAGTGGTTAGTTTAGTGATGTGGCTCCAGTTACAGGGAGTTAGTGGTTAGTTTAGATTCTGATGTGTCTCCAGTTACAGGGAGTTGGTGGTTAGTTTAGATTCTGATGTGTCTCCAGTTACAGGGAGTTAGTGGTTAGTTTAGTGATGTGGCTCCAGTTACAGGGAGTTAGTGGTTAGTTTAGATTCTGATGTGTCTCCAGTTACAGGGAGTTGGTGGTTAGTTTAGATTCTGATGTGTCTCCAGTTACAGGGAGTTGGTGGTTAGTTTAGTGATGTGTCTCCAGTTACAGGGAGTTAGTGGTTAGTTTAGTGATGTGTCTCCAGTTACAGGGAGTTAGTGGTTAGTTTAGTGATGTGTCTCCAGTTACAGGGAGTTGGTGGTTAGTTTAGTGATGTTTCTACAGTTACTGGGAGTTAGTGGTTAGTTTAGTGATGTTTCTACAGTTACTGGGAGTTAGTGGTTAGTTTAGTGATGTGTCTCCAGTTCCAGGGAGTTGGTGGTTAGTTTAGATTCTGATGTGTCTCCAGTTACAGGGAGTTGGTGGTTAGTTTAGATTCTGATGTTTCTCCAGTTACAGGGAGTTGGTGGTTAGTTTAGATTCTGATGTTTCTCCAGTTACTGGGAGTTAGTGGTTAGTTTAGTGATGTTTCTACAGTTACTGGGAGTTAGTGGTTAGTTTAGTGATGTTTCTCCAGTTACTGGGAGTTAGTGGTTAGTTTAGTGATGTTTCTACAGTTACTGGGAGTTAGTGGTTAGTTTAGTGATGTTTCTCCAGTTACTGGGAGTTAGTGGTTAGTTTAGTGATGTTTCTACAGTTACAGAGAGTTAGTGGTTAGTTTAGTGATGTTTCTACAGTTACTGGGAGTTAGAGGTTAGTTTAGTGATGTTTCTACAGTTACAGAGAGTTGGTGGTTAGTTTAGTGATGTTTCTACAGTTACAGAGAGTTAGTGGTTAGTTTAGTGATGTGTCTCCAGTTACTGGGAGTTAGTGGTTAGTTTAGTGATGTTTCTCCAGTTACTGGGAGTTAGTGGTTAGTTTAGTGATGTTTCTCCAGTTACTGGGAGTTAGTGGTTAGTTTAGTGATGTTTCTCCAGTTACTGGGAGTTAGTGCTTAGTTTAGTGATGTTTCTCCAGTTACTGGGAGTTAGTGGTTAGTTTAGTGATGTTTCTACAGTTACTGGGAGTTAGTGGTTAGTTTAGTGATGTGTCTCCAGTTACAGGGAGTTGGTGGTTAGTTTAGATTCTGATGTTTCTCCAGTTACAGGGAGTTGGTGGTTAGTTTAGATTCTGATGTTTCTCCAGTTACTGGGAGTTAGTGGTTAGTTTAGTGATGTTTCTCCAGTTACTGGGAGTTAGTGGTTAGTTTAGTGATGTTTCTACAGTTACTGGGAGTTAGTGGTTAGTTTAGTGATGTGTCTCCAGTTCCAGGGAGTTGGTGGTTAGTTTAGATTCTGATGTGTCTCCAGTTACAGGGAGTTTGTGGTTAGTTTAGTGATGTGTCTCCAGTTACTGGGAGTTAGTGGTTAGTTTAGTGATGTGTCTCCAGTTACAGGGAGTTAGTGGTTAGTTTAGATTCTGATGTTTCTCCAGTTACAGGGAGTTGGTGGTTAGTTTAGATTCTGATGTTTCTCCAGTTACAGGGAGTTGGTGGTTAGTTTAGTGATGTTTCTCCAGTTACAGAGAGTTAATGGTTAGTTTAGTGATGTTTCTCCAGTTACAGGGAGTTAGTGGTTAGTTTCGATTCTGATGTTTCTCCAGTTACAGGGAGTTAGTGGTTAGTTTAGTGATGTGCCTCCAGTTACAGGGAGTTAGTGGTTAGTTTAGTGATGTTTCTCCAGTTACAGGGAGTTAGTGGTTAGTTTAGTGATGTTTCTCCAGTTACAGGGAGTTAGTGGTTAGTTTAGTGATGTGTCTCCAGTTACAGGGAGTTAGTGGTTAGTTTAGATTCTGATGTGTCTCCAGTTACAGGGAGTTAGTGGTTAGTTTAGTGATGTGGCTCCAGTTACAGGGAGTTAGTGGTTAGTTTAGATTCTGATGTGTCTCCAGTTACAGGGAGTTGGTGGTTAGTTTAGATTCTGATGTGTCTCCAGTTACAGGGAGTTGGTGGTTAGTTTAGTGATGTGTCTCCAGTTACAGGGAGTTAGTGGTTAGTTTAGTGATGTGTCTCCAGTTACAGGGAGTTAGTGGTTAGTTTAGTGATGTTTCTCCAGTTACAGAGAGTTAGTGGTTAGTTTAGATTCTGATGTGTCTCCAGTTACAGGGAGTTAGTGGTTAGTTTAGTGATGTGTCTCCAGTTACAGGGAGTTAGTGGTTAGTTTAGATTCTGATGTGTCTCCAGTTACAGGGAGTTAGTGGTTAGTTTAGTGATGTGTCTCCAGTTACAGGGAGTTAGTGGTTAGTTTAGTGATGTGTCTCCAGTTACAGGGAGTTAGTGGTTAGTTCAGATTGTGATGTGTCTCCAGTTACTGGGAGTTAGTGGTTAGTTTAGTGATGTGTCTCCAGTTACTGGGAGTTAGTGGTTAGTTTAGTGATGTGTCTCCAGTTACAGGGAGTTAGTGGTTAGTTTAGTGATGTGTCTCCAGTTAAAGGGAGTTAGTGGTTAGTTTAGTGATGTGTCTCCAGTTACAGGGAGTTAGTGGTTAGTTTAGTGATGTGTCTCCAGTTACAGGGAGTTAATGGTTAGTTTAGTGATGTGTCTCCAGTTACAGGGAGTTAGTGGTTAGTTTAGTGATGTGTCTCCAGTTACAGGGAGTTAATGGTTAGTTTAGTGATGTGTCTCCAGTTACAGGGAGTTAGTGGTTAGTTTAGATTCTGATGTGTCTCCAGTTACAGGGAGTTGGTGGTTAGTTTAGTGATGTGTCTCCAGTTACAGGGAGTTAGTGGTTAGTTTAGTGATGTTTCTCCAGTTACAGGGAGTTAGTGGTTAGTTTAGTGATGTTTCTCCAGTTACAGGGAGTTAGTGGTTAGTTTAGTGATGTGTCTCCAGTTACAGGGAGTTAGTGGTTAGTTTCGATTCTGAAGTGTCTCCAGTTACAGGGAGTTAGTGGTTAGTTTAGATTCTGATGTGTCTCCAGTTACAGGGAGTTAGTGGTTAGTTTAGATTCTGATGTGTCTCCAGTTACAGGGAGTTAGTGGTTAGTTTAGTGATGTGTCTCCAGTTACAGGGAGTTAGTGGTTAGTTTAGTGATGTGTCTCCAGTTACAGGGAGTTAGTGGTTAGTTTAGTGATGTGTCTCCAGTTACAGGGAGTTAGTGGTTAGTTTAGATTCTGATGTGTCTCCAGTTACAGGGAGTTAGTGGTTAGTTTAGATTCTGATGTTTCTCCAGTTACAGGGAGTTGGTGGTTAGTTTAGATTCTGATGTTTCTCCAGTTACTGGGAGTTAGTGGTTAGTTTAGTGATGTTTCTCCAGTTACTGGGAGTTAGTGGTTAGTTTAGTGATGTTTCTACAGTTACTGGGAGTTAGTGGTTAGTTTAGTGATGTGTCTCCAGTTCCAGGGAGTTGGTGGTTAGTTTAGATTCTGATGTGTCTCCAGTTACAGGGAGTTGGTGGTTAGTTTAGTGATGTGTCTCCAGTTACTGGGAGTTAGTGGTTAGTTTAGTGATGTGTCTCCAGTTACAGGGAGTTAGTGGTTAGTTTAGATTCTGATGTTTCTCCAGTTACAGGGAGTTGGTGGTTAGTTTAGATTCTGATGTTTCTCCAGTTACAGGGAGTTGGTGGTTAGTTTAGTGATGTTTCTCCAGTTACAGAGAGTTAATGGTTAGTTTAGTGATGTTTCTCCAGTTACAGGGAGTTAGTGGTTAGTTTAGATTCTGATGTGTCTCCAGTTACAGGGAGTTGGTGGTTAGTTTAGATTCTGATGTTTCTCCAGTTACAGGGAGTTAATGGTTAGTTTAGTGATGTGTCTCCAGTTACAGGGAGTTAGTGGTTAGTTTAGTGATGTGTCTCCAGTTACAGGGAGTTAGTGGTTAGTTTAGTGATGTTTCTCCAGTTACAGGGAGTTAGTGGTTAGTTTAGTGATGTGTCTCCAGTTACAGGGAGTTAGTGGTTAGTTTAGATTCTGATGTGTCTCCAGTTACAGGGAGTTAGTGGTTAGTTTAGTGATGTGGCTCCAGTTACAGGGAGTTAGTGGTTAGTTTAGATTCTGATGTGTCTCCAGTTACAGGGAGTTGGTGGTTAGTTTAGATTCTGATGTGTCTCCAGTTACAGGGAGTTGGTGGTTAGTTTAGTGATGTGTCTCCAGTTACAGGGAGTTAGTGGTTAGTTTAGTGATGTTTCTCCAGTTACAGGGAGTTAGTGGTTAGTTTAGTGATGTGTCTCCAGTTACAGGGAGTTAGTGGTTAGTTTAGTGATGTTTCTCCAGTTACAGAGAGTTAGTGGTTAGTTTAGATTCTGATGTGTCTCCAGTTACAGGGAGTTAGTGGTTAGTTTAGTGATGTGTCTCCAGTTACAGGGAGTTAGTGGTTAGTTTAGATTCTGATGTGTCTCCAGTTACAGGGAGTTAGTGGTTAGTTTAGTGATGTGTCTCCAGTTACAGGGAGTTAGTGGTTAGTTTAGTGATGTGTCTCCAGTTACAGGGAGTTAGTGGTTAGTTTAGATTGTGATGTGTCTCCAGTTACTGGGAGTTAGTGGTTAGTTTAGTGATGTGTCTCCAGTTACTGGGAGTTAGTGGTTAGTTTAGTGATGTGTCTCCAGTTACAGGGAGTTAGTGGTTAGTTTAGTGATGTGTCTCCAGTTAAAGGGAGTTAGTGGTTAGTTTAGTGATGTGTCTCCAGTTACAGGGAGTTAGTGGTTAGTTTAGTGATGTGTCTCCAGTTACAGGGAGTTAATGGTTAGTTTAGTGATGTGTCTCCAGTTACAGGGAGTTAGTGGTTAGTTTAGTGATGTGTCTCCAGTTACAGGGAGTTAATGGTTAGTTTAGTGATGTGTCTCCAGTTACAGGGAGTTAGTGGTTAGTTTAGATTCTGATGTGTCTCCAGTTACAGGGAGTTGGTGGTTAGTTTAGTGATGTGTCTCCAGTTACAGGGAGTTAGTGGTTAGTTTAGTGATGTTTCTCCAGTTACAGGGAGTTAGTGGTTAGTTTAGTGATGTTTCTCCAGTTACAGGGAGTTAGTGGTTAGTTTAGTGATGTGTCTCCAGTTACAGGGAGTTAGTGGTTTGTTTAGATTCTGAAGTGTCTCCAGTTACAGGGAGTTCGTGGTTAGTTTAGATTCTGATGTGTCTCCAGTTACAGGGAGTTAGTGGTTAGTTTAGATTCTGATGTGTCTCCAGTTACAGGGAGTTAGTGGTTAGTTTAGTGATGTGTCTCCAGTTACAGGGAGTTCGTGGTTAGTTTAGTGATGTGTCTCCAGTTACAGGGAGTTAGTGGTTAGTTTAGTGATGTGTCTCCAGTTACAGGGAGTTAGTGGTTAGTTTAGATTCTGATGTGTCTCCAGTTACAGGGAGTTAGTGGTTAGTTCAGATTCTGATGTTTCTCCAGTTACAGGGAGTTGGTGGTTAGTTTAGATTCTGATGTTTCTCCAGTTACTGGGAGTTAGTGGTTAGTTTAGTGATGTTTCTCCAGTTACTGGGAGTTAGTGGTTAGTTTAGTGATGTTTCTACAGTTACTGGGAGTTAGTGGTTAGTTTAGTGATGTGTCTCCAGTTCCAGGGAGTTGGTGGTTAGTTTAGATTCTGATGTGTCTCCAGTTACAGGGAGTTGGTGGTTAGTTTCGTGATGTGTCTCCAGTTACTGGGAGTTAGTGGTTAGTTTAGTGATGTGTCTCCAGTTCCAGGGAGTTGGTGGTTAGTTTAGATTCTGATGTGTCTCCAGTTACAGGGAGTTGGTGGTTAGTTTAGATTCTGATGTTTCTCCAGTTACAGGGAGTTGGTGGTTAGTTTAGATTCTGATGTTTCTCCAGTTACTGGGAGTTAGTGGTTAGTTTAGTGATGTTTCTACAGTTACTGGGAGTTAGTGGTTAGTTTAGTGATGTTTCTCCAGTTACTGGGAGTTAGTGGTTAGTTTAGTGATGTTTCTACAGTTACTGGGAGTTAGTGGTTAGTTTAGTGATGTTTCTCCAGTTACTGGGAGTTAGTGGTTCGTTTAGTGATGTTTCTCCAGTTACAGGGAGTTAGAGGTTAGTTTAGTGATGTTTCTACAGTTACAGAGAGTTGGTGGTTAGTTTAGTGATGTTTCTACAGTTACAGAGAGTTAGTGGTTAGTTTAGTGATGTGTCTCCAGTTACTGGGAGTTAGTGGTTAGTTTAGTGATGTTTCTCCAGTTACTGGGAGTTAGTGGTTAGTTTAGTGATGTTTCTCCAGTTACAGGGAGTTAGTGGTTAGTTTAGATTCTGATGTGTCTCCAGTTACAGGGAGTTGGTGGTTAGTTTAGATTCTGATGTGTCTCCAGTTACAGGGAGTTAGTGGTTAGTTTAGTGATGTGCCTCCAGTTACAGGGAGTTAGTGGTTAGTTTAGTGATGTTTCTCCAGTTACAGCGAGTTAGTGGTTAGTTTAGTGATGTTTCTACAGTTACAGGGAGTTAGTGGTTAGTTTAGTGATGTGTCTCCAGTTACAGGGAGTTAGTGGTTAGTTTAGATTCTGATGTGTCTCCAGTTACAGGGAGTTAGTGGTTAGTTTAGTGATGTGGCTCCAGTTACAGGGAGTTAGTGGTTAGTTTAGATTCTGATGTGTCTCCAGTTACAGGGAGTTGGTGGTTAGTTTAGATTCTGATGTGTCTCCAGTTACAGGGAGTTGGTGGTTAGTTTAGTGATGTGTCTCCAGTTACAGGGAGTTAGTGGTTAGTTTAGATTCTGATGTGTCTCCAGTTACAGGGAGTTAGTGGTTAGTTTAGATTCTGATGTGTCTCCAGTTACAGGGAGTTAGTGGTTAGTTTAGTGATGTGTCTCCAGTTACAGGGAGTTCGTGGTTAGTTTAGTGATGTGTCTCCAGTTACAGGGAGTTAGTGGTTAGTTTAGTGATGTGTCTCCAGTTACAGGGAGTTAGTGGTTAGTTTAGATTCTGATGTGTCTCCAGTTACAGGGAGTTAGTGGTTAGTTTAGATTCTGATGTTTCTCCAGTTACAGGGAGTTGGTGGTTAGTTTAGATTCTGATGTTTCTCCAGTTACTGGGAGTTAGTGGTTAGTTTAGTGATGTTTCTCCAGTTACTGGGAGTTAGTGGTTAGTTTAGTGATGTTTCTACAGTTACTGGGAGTTAGTGGTTAGTTTAGTGATGTGTCTCCAGTTCCAGGGAGTTGGTGGTTAGTTTAGATTCTGATGTGTCTCCAGTTACAGGGAGTTGGTGGTTAGTTTCGTGATGTGTCTCCAGTTACTGGGAGTTAGTGGTTAGTTTAGTGATGTGTCTCCAGTTACAGGGAGTTAGTGGTTAGTTTAGATTCTGATGTTTCTCCAGTTACAGGGAGTTGGTGGTTAGTTTAGATTCTGATGTTTCTCCAGTTACAGGGAGTTGGTGGTTAGTTTAGTGATGTTTCTCCAGTTACAGAGAGTTAATGGTTAGTTTAGTGATGTTTCTCCAGTTACAGGGAGTTGGTGGTCAGTTTAGATTCTGATGTTTCTCCAGTTACAGGGAGTTAGTGGTTAGTTTAGTGATGTGCCTCCAGTTACAGGTAGTTAGTGGTTAGTTTAGTGATGTTTCTCCAGTTACAGGGAGTTAGTGGTTAGTTTAGTGATGTTTCTCCAGTTTCAGGGAGTTAGTGGTTAGTTTAGTGATGTGTCTCCAGTTACAGGGAGTTAGTGGTTAGTTTAGATTCTGATGTGTCTCCAGTTACAGGGAGTTGGTGGTTAGTTTAGTGATGTGGCTCCAGTTACAGGGAGTTAGTGGTTAGTTTAGATTCTGATGTGTCTCCAGTTACAGGGAGTTGGTGGTTAGTTTAGATTCTGATGTGTCTCCAGTTACAGGGAGTTGGTGGTTAGTTTAGTGATGTGTCTCCAGTTACAGGGAGTTAGTGGTTAGTTTAGTGATGTTTCTCCAGTTACAGGGAGTTAGTGGTTAGTTTAGTGATGTGTCTCCAGTTACAGGGAGTTAGTGGTTAGTTTCGTGATGTTTCTCCAGTTACAGAGAGTTAGTGGTTAGTTTAGATTCTGATGTGTCTCCAGTTACAGGGAGTTAGTGGTTAGTTTAGTGATGTGTCTCCAGTTACAGGGAGTTAGTGGTTAGTTTAGATTCTGATGTGTCTCCAGTTACAGGGAGTGAGTGGTTAGTTTAGTGATGTGTCTCCAGTTACAGGGAGTTAGTGGTTAGTTTAGTGATGTGTCTCCAGTTACAGGGAGTTAGTGGTTAGTTTAGATTGTGATGTGTCTCCAGTTACTGGGAGTTAGTGGTTAGTTTAGTGATGTGTCTCCAGTTACTGGGAGTTAGTGGTTAGTTTAGTGATGTGTCTCCAGTTACAGGGAGTTAGTGGTTAGTTTAGTGATGTGTCTCCAGTTAAAGGGAGTTAGTGGTTAGTTTAGTGATGTGTCTCCAGTTACAGGGAGTTAGTGGTTAGTTTAGTGATGTGTCTCCAGTTACAGGGAGTTAATGGTTAGTTTAGTGATGTGTCTCCAGTTACAGGGAGTTAGTGGTTAGTTTAGTGATGTGTCTCCAGTTACAGGGAGTTAATGGTTAGTTTAGTGATGTGTCTCCAGTTACAGGGAGTTAGTGGTTAGTTTAGATTCTGATGTGTCTCCAGTTACAGGGAGTTGGTGGTTAGTTTAGTGATGTGTCTCCAGTTACAGGGAGTTAGTGGTTAGTTTAGTGATGTTTCTCCAGTTACAGGGAGTTAGTGGTTAGTTTAGTGATGTGTCTCCAGTTACAGGGAGTTAGTGGTTAGTTTAGATTCTGATGTGTCTCCAGTTACAGGGAGTTAATGGTTAGTTTAGTGATGTGTCTCCAGTTACAGGGAGTTAGTGGTTAGTTTAGATTCTGATGTGTCTCCAGTTACAGGGAGTTAATGGTTAGTTTAGTGATGTGTCTCCAGTTACAGGGAGTTAGTGGTTAGTTTAGATTCTGATGTGTCTCCAGTTACAGGGAGTTAATGGTTAGTTTAGTGATGTGTCTCCAGTTACAGGGAGTTAATGGTTAGTTTAGATTCTGATGTGTCTCCAGTTACAGGGAGTTAGTGGTTAGTTTAGTGATGTGTCTCCAGTTACAGGGAGTTAATGGTTAGTTTAGATTCTGATGTGTCTCCAGTTACAGGGAGTTAGTGGTTAGTTTAGTGATGTGTCTCCAGTTACAGGGAGTTAGTGGTTAGTTTAGATTCTGATGTGTCTCCAGTTACAGGGAGTTAATGGTTAGTTTAGTGATGTGTCTCCAGTTACCGGGAGTTAATGGTTAGTTTAGTGATGTGTCTCCAGTTACAGGGAGTTAGTGGTTAGTTTAGTGATGTGTCTCCAGTTACAGGGAGTTACTGGTTAGTTTACATTGTGACGTGTCTCTCCTGGAGCCTCAGGGAGTGGGGGAGAAATTGCCCAGAGTATTTCCTGGATTGTTCATTTCTTCTGTCCGTTCAGTGCTACGAGGAGGTGGGACAGCAGAGTGCGAGGTTATATTGTCTACTGGATGGGGCGAGCTTGATGGGCCTGATAGACTTTACTTGCCCTTTTTGCGTGTCTGTGCAGACTGGGGATTGTCTCGGGGGCCCTGCCTGGTGTGTGGCTCAGAGAGTTCACCCAGTCAGTAGCTGAGCCCAGTCTGCAATCCCCCATCGGAGAACTCATCTCTTCCCCTTTCTGTCCCTCGCTATGTGACCCGCGCACAAATCACAAAACACACAGTAATTTGGTTAATTTTCCTTCCACCTTTATTTCCAGATTTTAAACTTTTCACATTTAAGTTGTTGCAATAACATGGCCCTTGAAACATTCAAAAAATGACAGACATGAAAAGGCCCACTGGTCCACCCAGCCTGTGCCACACAAATGGGGATCACAAGATATTCACTCCCTACCCCCACCCACGTGATCTCTTGGGAGAGGCGCAAAACCAGATTAAAAACCCAGACCGATTTGGGGGGAAAGGAAATCCTGGAAATTACTCTCCGACCCCTCCCCCCCCCGTTAGGCATTCGAAACTAGTCCAGGAGATCACTCTGGCCCTGGTAAGGACATGCTTTACAAGGCCATTGATTCTCCACTTCTGCTCTGCGGACACCATCTGAACACAGTCGCCTCCGAGCCTGGTCTCCAACCATCTCCAGTCCAGCTCTGTCCCAGCAGCCACTCCCCGGACATTCGACGATGATTTAAATCCGGTCGGTGTCTCGTCCAGAGTTCCCACTTCTGCCTCGTTACAGCTTGAACGAAAACTGCCCCATTCTTTTGTTTAAAGTGCCAACTGTGACATCCTTCAATTCACTGGGATCTGATCCCATTCCTTCAATTCACTGGGATCTGATCCCATTCCTTCAATTCACTGGGATCTGATCCCATTCCTGTGCTCAGTGGATTGGAATTCATTTACTGAGCCAGCAATGATTGGATGAGACATCAGCTCCTGACCATTGATGGGCCGAATGGGGGGAATGTGGACCTAATTCTCGGGAAGCATCGGCACAATTTCCTGGGGAAAATCTCTTAAGGCGTGGCCTCCCTTTGAAGACATTTTCCAGATGTCCTAACTTTGGAGAAGGTGCCCACATGTCTCCCCTCCCTCCCTGGCTCCCGTGCAGTGTTCACTTTTAGCACACTCCAGGACTCAGTTTTGTTGACACCCAAAGGCAACCCAGAACGAGGAAAAGACACAAACCAAACACTCCCCACAAGACCCAAGAGACAACCAGGTGGGTGGAAGATGCCCTGTTACTTGGAGAATGAAGAAGACCTTACAAGGGAGCAGCTCACAAAGGGTCAGCTTACAAGGGAGCTGATGGTCATTCAGGCATTCTTCACACACTGCTGGGGACTAACCAAGTAGCACTGAGGACAAGGAGGATGGAGGTACTTGTAGGGGAACGGAGGCTGAAGTGACCAGGACAGACCTGATAAAGTGAGTATTACCCATGAGTGCCACGCTGCTGGTGTACCCTAATCTGATGGGCATTCCATCTCAACAGCCAGCCAGGCCATCAATCGAGCGCCCATGAATCACACTCACTTTGACCTATTTGTCCTGGGAGCCGGATTCTGTTCCCTTGCAGGGTCCACCCTTCTCACCCTGAGTGCCAGTTGGACAGTGTCCAGCAGAGTGTGGAGGATGTCGGAATGAAGCGTAAAGATTCCCTCAAAAAGTAGGGACGTCTTTAATCTCCAAATGACTTGGCGTTCTCCGGTGGGCTCCTGAAGTCAGATTGGCAGCATTCAACACCGGGGTTCTGAGAAGCACGGTTTGTGAGGTCAGTAAAGGGTTAACCAGAACCACCATCTGCTGCGATTTTCTCCAGCATCCTGGAGACCAGGCAACCCCGAGCAACAGAATCGAGAAACAAAAGAACGAAAGACTGTTCCAGCCTCCACCTTGACAGTCTGAGGTCCTCGAGCAGATTGGTGATTGTCCGGTGATCCGAGCAAGTCGATCGATCTGGTCACCCCCCCAAGTCCTGAAGATATTCTGGACTACCTCAGTGTGGATCATCCACTCGTCAGGGTGGACTACAGAGCAGCTGAGTGTGCCGACTGTAGTGTTGTCCACGCCGGCCAAATGTGGCACCAAGAGTGTCACCCCGTCGTTCAAGCACCAATGGGAAGCAACGTGTCATCTTGACAGAAGGACCCCAGGAGGGAGTCCCACCCTGTTTCTAGACAAACCGGACGACTGTCATATCGTCTGTCTGGAGACACACTGACTTACCCCGCACAGAGTCTGAAAGTGGATAATGTCCTATTGCACCGTTCACACCTCGAGCCTGTTCAAATGCCAAGGGAACCCATCCATGTCCACTGGCCTGGAAGCCCATTCGCCCTGAATGTGACCTCCAGCCGTATGTCAGAGCATTAGCTGAAGAGCCTGATGGCTGTAGCACCAACCCCTGGAGAACACTGTGCTCCCAGGACCACCAGCTCGAGTTCAGATGCTGTGACAAAGGAGACCTGTGGAAAAATTACTGGCGGAGCAAGGCTCAACTGGAGAAATACCCCCAACAGTTGAGCCTTCTGGATGACTATCACTCCCTCACTCTCAGTGTGGATGGTAGAAGACCATGATGTCACCTGCCAGTATGCCCACTAGTAGATGGTTCCTCTGATGGTCAAGCCAAACCACGTTGTGAAAAACACGGAGGCTCAAGCTGCTAACGACGAAGGCACTCACTACTCCTGGTCTCCTGGAGCTGGACAGGGTCTCGAAGGTTACTTGTTGCAAGCTCCCTCAATTCCAGCTCCTAATCTGGAATGACGGGCTCGCCTGATACAAAGGACATTGCGGTCTGGCTAAAGCCTTGAAAAGGCTGCTGTCCCTGAAGGGGCCTGTGGATGGGGTGTGGGCTAAACTACAAAATAAAACAATGATCCCCTCCACCCACCCCCCCGGCCCTAGGGTGGCAATCTGGGAATGCCTGAAGGTTCTGCTGGAGATGCTTGTAGCCCTGCAGCAGCTCCTCCACTTGCTCGCCAGAGAAGCCCTCAGCATCAAACGGCAGCTGCAGTCGTTGCTGCCGCAGCTCCTGAAGGAACCCCAAGGTGCGCAGACAAGCTAATTGGCGATACAAGACCCACTGGGCGATGGACGCTGCTCCTACATCGAGGGCACCCACACGGCCTGCTGCTGCAGTGGATGCTCTCTGAGGGTGGTCCTCACTCTGCGGCAGGAACTGCTCCCTCAACCCACCTGCGAGACATTTGCCTGCCGATAAGTTAAGCCGTCCCCAGTGGATTTGGTGGGTGGGAACACGGGGCATGCGCCAAACCCTGCAGGAAGGTCCACCAGACCCACACGTCCCACCATTTGGATTGTGGTGGGTGAAACAGGACCAGTTTCCAGGGCGGTGACCTTCCTTCTGAAACGTTCACGACTGCAGTTGGCCAGTTGGATCAGTGAACTGCAAGGTGTGAAGCAGGGTGGCGGAGGCACTATGGACGCTGTCTACCTTGGCCGTAACCAGAGGGTGTTTATCAAGTTCTCCCAATCTGCCCTGGAGATTGCTCGGATGAGAGCAGCAACAGTCGATGCCTGAGGCCTTTGCGAGACCCCCAAGTAAAGACTCAACCCCCCCCCCCGGGTACAGGGACTTCCGGAACCGACACTTTCAGACTCTGGGTCACCCTTGTGTTGAATACATGAAAAAGCCTCAACGACTGGAGGTCGTGACCTGACTCAGGCTCCCAACTGGGCTTCCGAAGGTGGGAAGCCTCCGGGCAGCTTCCTCGGGCTGAACCGACAGGGAAGGTTGATAGTTAGCCCCTGGGAACAGGGATGAGGGCGGCTGTACCAGCAACGGGCTCATGAATACAAGCGCCGATCGAGATAAACCCTCGAGACGTGAGCCCCTGCCACTCGGGGGGAGGTGCCACTGAGGCACACGTAACCTCCCTGGGAGAGAGAGCCCTTGGAACCTGGATGCCCCTCAGGAATTGTAGGGAGCGGCTGAAGGAGGCTCCACAGTGGTGGGTGGGGGAAAACACAGATCGATAAAAAGTGAACGGAGACCTGGGACTGCCCTCACCAAAGTGGAACTCACCCGCAGCATCGGTGACCCCGAGCGGGGTCGAGTCCTCCGAGGGTGGTGCCCCCAAATGAGCTGGCGCCAACTGGAGACCAATGTCCCGGGGCTGGGTTGGTGTCACCAGAGGGCACGACGGATGCCTCCGGTGAAGGACTCACCAACAGTAGCTGGCGGCGCTTGGGGGAACCAGCCTGATTCTGGCACCAGTCGGCACGGACACCTCGGAGTCAGCTGGTGCCAGAGGAGGACTCTTCCTCTTTATCCCGGGAGGCCTCGGTACAAGTTGGTACCGGGGCTTCGCCCGATGGTGTGGACTGGGATGGCAGGGACTGGTTGGCGAGTGGCCTTAACCAGCCCGTCCCACTCTACACCATCGAGGCAACAACCGGAGCGTCCCCCCCTCGAGACTTTCCTGTTCAGTCCCAAGGTGGAGCTCCAGCCGACACCGGTCGGAGATGACTGTATGGACTGGGCCCTCTCCAGTGCCGGTGCAGTTAACCCCGAGCAGTGCCGAACTGAGCCTGGAGTTGGAGCAGGGTTGGCGATTGATGCCGATGCAGGGACAAGATGGCTGGACGTGGAGGTCCAGCCCAGGGGAGTGGGGAGGAGGGGAGCAAATTAACAATACAAATAGATGTCAGAATAAGTCAAGGCGGAGCTGGTCGGGATAACAGGCCCGGTGAGCTCAGTGTCCAAACTACAGACCCACAGAAGATACGCGGCCTCTCTGAGCAATCTGGCCAACAAGCGTCATCCTCTGCTTCAAATATTGATCGCACTGATCAGAATCAATGAACCAGCTCCTAACGTTTGATTTTCTGATTGGTTCCTCGCTCTGACATTTACCTGTTTTGATAATTCTGGTCTTATTGGATTAGACTCATTCTTGGAATCTATTTTAGTCACTTCACCCTGGGAGGTGAACAAAATCCACAAAGGTGGTGGGGGGCCGGCGGGCAGGGGGGCCCCCTTCGATTTTGCTAAAACTGGGAGTCGGGGATGGGAAAGGAATGGGACGGATGGGGGAGAGTGGGTTTAACACCACCTCCGGTCATTGGCTGCGTGTTTCGACGGGTCTTTGCGGGGGGTTGGTTGTCGGCCGTCAGTAAAAAAAACAAATGAAAAGATGTGGAGCGGGCGCTGGGAAATGGATGGGGCACAGAGGGATGGTGTGAGGAGAGTCTCAGTTGCTCTGCTCCCTCCTTTGTGGTATCCCCACTCTCTCTGATTCGATTTCGGCCGGGATGCCCTCTCTCTCTCTCTCTCTCTCGTCTTCGATCCACTTGTTCTTTGTGGTTTGGTTACTCACAACTTTAGTCTGTGGACAGTCTGATCAAAAGTCCAATTTCCTCTCACTCATCCTGACACCCACCGTGTACCTGTGGCAGAAGGAGAAACTACGCCTAAAAATCACTGGATTGCAGCAAGGACAACGAGAGGCATTTTATCGTTCCCCACGTCTCGGGAACCATTTAACAATGGGGAGGGGGGGGACTCTGAGTGAGATGGGAATGAACACAGTGTTTCCTGTGTTTCAAATGGAAGGATTTGGTCCAGTCCCTGTTCACTGCAATAACTGCCTCGGGGAGATTTTCTCCATCTTCTGATGTTTTTCCCCAGCTCCCTCTCTGAGCTCTCTTCATATTCTCTGTGTCTTTCTCTCTTTCCTCTTTCTCTCTATCTACTCCCTATCTCCATCTCTCCCTCTGCCAATGTCCACTCTCCCTCTCCGAGACTTCTATTCTTTCTCTCTTTCCTCTTTCTATCTACTCCCTATCTCCATCTCTCCCTCTGCCAATGTCCACTCTCCCTCTCCGAGACTTCTATTCCCTCCCACTCTGCTGGCTCGTTCTATCCCATTGTGAACACTTGGAATCGACTCTCCGCTGTATTTAAATGGTCGGTTCGGGCTGACTCCCTCCACGGTTTAAATTGTCTGTAGACGCTGAGCTGTCCCACAGACTATCCCAGGGTCCCCAGGACAAGCCGATCAGAACGACCGTCCTGTACTGACCTGGTTTCAGTTTCCAGGATTTGAGCCTTTATATCTGCATGGTCACTACAGTTGGATTTTACTGTTGCTCACTCTGACTTTCACAGGGAACGAGACAACCTGGAACTCCAGGTCCAAACAAACCTTCTACAGCAACAACCTGCCGACTGTCAGCTGGCTGGCGATGTTCCCATTGTTCACGCTCCCTTCGCACAGTAAATCTGTTCAGATCTTCTCGCCAACCGTGTTCATAAGAACATAAGAACATAAGAAATTGGAGCAGGAGTAGGCCAATCGGCCCCTCGAGCCTGCTCCGCCATTCAATAAGATCATGGCTGATCTGATCCCAACCACAAATCTAAAGAACACAAGAAGTCGGAGCAGGACCCGGCCACATAGCCCCTGGGCCCTCTCCGCCACCCACAGGGCATTGACCGATCCGAACTCAGCTTCATGTCCAATTTCCTGCCCGCTCCCCATAACCCCTAATTCCCTTTACTTCGAGGAAACTGTCTATTTCTGTTTTAAATTTATCTAATGATGTAGCTTCCACAGCTTCCTGGGGCAGCATATTCCACAGACCTACCACCCTCTGAGTGAAGAAGTTTCTCCTCATCTCAGTTTTGAAAGAGCAGCCCCTTATTCTAAGATTATGCCCCCTAGTTCTAGTTTCACCCATCTTTGGGAACATCCTTACTGCATCCACCCGATCAAGACCCCTCACAATCTTATATGTTTCAATAAGATCGCCTCTCATTCTTCTGAACTCCAATGAGTAGAGTCCCAATCTACTCAACCTCTCCTCATATGTGCGCCCCCTCATCCCCGGGATTAACCGAGTGAACCTTCTTTGTACTGCCTCGAGAGCAAGTATGTCTTTTCTTAAGTATGGAGACCAAAACTGTATGCAGTATTCCAGGTGCGGTCTCACCAATACCTTATATAACTGCAGCAATACCTCCCTGTTTTTATATTCTATCCCCCTAGCAATAAAAGCCAACATTCCGTTGGCTTTCTTGATCACCTGCTGCACCTGCATACCAACTTTTTGATTTTCTTGCACTAGGACCCCCAGATCCCTTTGTACTGCAGTACTTTCCAGTCTCTCGCCATTAAGAAAATAACTTGCTCTCTGATTTTTCCTGCCAAAGTGCATAACCTCACATTTTCCAATATTATATTGCATCTGCCAAATCTCCGCCCACTCACCCAGCCTGTCTATATCCCCTTGCAGGTTTTTTATGTCCTCCTCACTCTCTACTTTCCCTCCCATCTTTGTATCATCTGCAAATTTTGATATGTTGCACTCGGTCCCCTCCTCCAAATCGTTAATATAGATTGTAAAGAGTTGGGGACCCAGCACCGACCCCTGTGGAACACCACTGGCTACTGGTTGCCAGTCCGAAAATGAACCATTTATCCCAACTCTCTGCTTCCTGTTCGATAACCAATCCTCCACCCATGCCAGAATATTACCCCCAATCCCGTGATTTTTTATCTTAAGTAATAATCTTTTATGTGGCACCTTGTCGAATGCCTTCTGGAAGTCTAAATACACTATGTCCACTGGTTCCCCTTTATCCACCCTATACGTTATATCCTCGAAGAACTCAAGCAAATTTGTCAGACATGACTTCCCCTTCATAAAGCCGAGAGAGATCAGCCAGTTATAGTCCCAGTCAGTGCAGCTCCCTTCCCGTCACTGAAACTGCTTGTCCAGCCTCCTGCCCCAAACTGACCCAGTTTACGAACCTCTTGCGATGTCTGATCTCACTGTGATGCGCAGTGTGAGGGGAGAGGCTCGCTCTGTGACCTCACGGTGTGACCCGCGTCCCGTTAAAGGGGCCTCACCTTTGCTGAAACAGAGTTTGGCAAATCTTGACATTAAAGCTGGGCTGTTCAGTAGTTGCAGAAATCTGGAACTCTCCTGCCCAAAAGACTGTGGATTCTCGGGCAATTAAAGCCGATTGATAGACCGATTTTCGGGTATCGAGGGCCTCCTCCTGTTCCGAATGTCCCTGTGTAATACGTTATCGAAACCCCTGGGAGACACTTGTTTACCCAGAGAGTGGTGAGAATGTGGAACTCACTCCCACAAGGAGTAGTTGAGGTGAATAGTGTAGATTCATTTAAGGGGAAGCCGGATAAACACATGAGGGAGAAAGGAATAGAAGGATCTGCTGATAGGGTGAGATGAAGTAGGGAGGGAGGAGGCTCGTGTGGAGCATAAACACCAGCATGGACCAGTTGGGCCGAATGGCCTGTTCCACCTGCTGTAAATTCTATGTAATTCTATGAATAAAACACCAGGATATCGTCCAACGTCACAACAGAAAGGTTTCCCTTTTATTGATTAATGCAATGATTACACGCACAAATAATAATATTTTCATGAGGAAAAGCGGCGTGATTTGACGGCAGCTCGATGCTGTTGTCTTGTACTTGGAGACGTTGAGATGAGAGAATGGTCTCTCCTTCCCTCGACAATGTACAAATCAGAACCAGAATGAAGCCTTTGATTTGTGTCCAGTTCTTGGATAGGTTCCAGCAAAAGGGAAGCTGCAGCATAAGAACATAAGGAATAGGAGCAGGAGGAGGCCAATCGGCCCCTCGAGCCTGCTCCGCCATTCAATAAGATCATGGCTGATCTGATCCTAACCTCAAATCTAAATTCATGTCCAATTTCCTGCCCGCTCCCCGTAACCCCTAATTCCCTTTACTTCCAGGAAACTGTCTATTTCTGTTTTAAATTTATTTAATGATGTAGCTTCCACAGCTTCCTGGGGCAGCAAATTCCACAGACCTACTACCCTCTGAGTGAAGAAGTTTCTCCTCATCTCAGTTTTGAAAGAGCAGCCCCTTATTCTAAGATTATGCCCCAATATTGCAAAAACATCCCCCATTGGTGTCCCAGTGCTGTGTTAAGGGGTTGGAACTCGACCCTGACTCATTAACTCCAGTCGGGTGAAGCTATTTACTGTGACGAAAGAGAGAGATTGCAAAAAAAGTGAAAAGCAGAGAGACTGCCAAATGGAACTACAGATTTTTTCACTAGATTGTAAAAATAAACCAACTATCGAGCCTTGAGGTTTGCTGCTCCCGGCTTTTTCCTGTTGCACAGAAAGGTCAATTGCAGGAAGGTCATGTTTGCTGACGGGGTATTTTAACGACCTGGTTTGAACTGTCGAGCAACGTTGGCCGCGCCAATCTGGTCCCGTTCCCGTCCATCGCGGTCCTCGCCCTCTGGGATATTCCACACCACCTGATGCTCCTGGTCATAGAGGCCCCTCACCGAATCGAAGGCAGCTCTCTCCACAATCCCCACCTCTTCGATATCTGGTGTCGTGTACTCGTAGCTCTCCCCGTCTTCAGGGTGCTCCCGGGCCATGAGCTGAAGGAACGGCAGATCTCCCATCCCCACGTACCGAGAGGGGTCTGTAACGATGGAGCCCTGCTCGAAACCGGAATCGTTACACACGGACACCAGGGTGTTACTGGGAGGGAGTGAAAAACAAAATAAGATTTCAACCATCTCTCTGCGTAATATATACAAACATTATACATAATATATACACACATATATACACATATGTACACATACTCTTGGGTCTAATGCACAACTGTCACAGTCCAATGCGTTGTCCACCAAAGTGTCTCTCCAAAGCGTCACATTCCCAAAGCGTCACTTCACGCTCCCAAAGCGTCACACTCCCAAAGCGTCACGCTCCCAAAGCGTCACGCTCCCAAAGTGTCACGCTCCCAAAGCGTCACACTCCCCAATGCTTCACGCTCCCAATGCGTCACCTCACGCTCCCAAAGTGTCACGCTCCCAAAGTGTCACGCTCCCAAAGCGTCACGCTCCCCAATGCTTCACGCTCCCAAAACGTCACACTCCCAATGCATCACGTTCCCAACGCGTCACACTCCCAATGCGTCACACTTCCAATGCATCACACTTCCAATGCGTCACGCTTCCAATGCGTCACACTCCCAATGCATCACGCTCCCAATGCGTCACACTTCCAATGCGTCACGGTCCCAAAGCGTCACGCTCCCAATGCGTCACGCTCCCAATGCGTCACGCTCCCAATGCGTCACGCTCCCAAAGCGTCACAGTTCCAATGCGTCACGCTCCCAATGCGTCACACTCCCAAAGCGTCACACTCCCAAAGCGTCACACTTCCAATGCGTCACGCTCCCAATGCGTCACACTTCCAATGCGTCACCTCACGCTCCCAAAGCGTCACGCTCCCAAAAAGTCACCTCACGCTCCCAAAACGTCACCTCACGCTCCCAAAGCGTCACGCTCCCAAAACGTCACGCTCCCAATGTGTCACGCTCCCAATGCGTCACGCTCCCAATGTGTCACGCTCTCAATGTGTCACGCTCCCAAAGCATCACGCTCCCAAAGCGCACGCTCCCAAAGCGTCACGCTCCCAATGCGTCACGCTCCCAATGCGTCACACTTCCAATGCGTCCAATGTATCACGCTCCCAAAGCGTCACGCTCCCAATGCGTCACACTTCCAATGCGTCCAATGTATCACGCTCCCAATGCGTCACGCTCCCAATGCGTCCAATGTGTCACGCTCCCAAAGTGTCATGCACCCAATGCGTCACGCTCCCAATGCTTCACGCTCCCAATGCTTCACGCTCCCAATGCGTCACCTCACACTCCCAATGCATCACGCTCCCAAAGTGTCACACTCCCAATGTGTCACGCTCCCAAAGTGTCACACTCCCAATGCTTCACGCTCCCAAAACGTCACGCTCCCAATGCTTCACGCTCCCAAAACGTCACGCTCCCAATGCGTCACGCTCCCAATGCGTCACACTCCCAATGCGTCACCTCACACTCCCAATGCATCACGCTCCCAATGTGTCACACTCCCAATGTGTCACGCTCCCAAAGTGTCACACTCCCAATGCTTCATGCTCCCAAAACGTCACGCTCCCAATGCGTCACGCTCCCAAAGTGTCACGCTCCCAAAATGTCACGCTCCCAATGCGTCACACTCCCAATGCGTCACGCTCCCAAAACGTCACGCTCCCAATGCGTCACACTCCCAATGCTTCACGCTCCCAAAACGTCACGCTCCCAATGCGTCACGCTCCCAAAGTGTCACGCTCCCAATGCGTCACGCTCCCAAAGTGTCACGCTCCCAATGCGTCACGCTCCCAAAACGTCACGCTCCCAAAACGTCACGCTCCCAATGCGTCACGCTCCCAAAGCGTCACCTCACGCTCCCAAAACGTCACGCTCCCAAAGCGTCACCTCACGCTCCCAAAACGTCACGCTCCCAATGCTTCACGCTCCCAAAACGTCACCTCACGCTCCCAATGCGTCCAATGTATCACGCTCCCAAAGCGTCACGCTCCCGATGCGTCACGCTCCCAATGCGTCACTCCCAATGCGTCACACTTCCAATGCGTCCAATGCGTCACGCTCCCAATGCTTCACGCTCCCAAAGCGCACGCTCCCAAAAGTCACGCTCCCAATGCGTCACACTCCCAATGCGTCCAATGTGTCACGCTCCCAAAGTGTCACGCTCCCAATGTGTCACGCTCCCAATGCGTCCAATGTGTCATGCTCCCAAAGTGTCACGCTCCCAATGCGTCACGCTCCCAATGCGTCACGCTCCCAATGTGTCACGCTCCCAATGCGTCCAATGTGTCACGCTCCCAAAGTGTCACGCTCCCAAAGTGTCACGCTCCCAATGCGTCACGCTCCCAATGCGTCCAATGTGTCACGCTCCCAAAGTGTCACGCTCCCGATGCGTCACGCTCCCAATGCGTCACACTCCCAATGCTTCACGCTCCCAATGCGTCACGCTACCAAAGCGCACGCTCCCAATGGTTCACACTCCCAATGCTTCACGCTCCCAATGCTTCACGCTCCCAATGGTTCACACTCCCAATGCGTCCAATGTGTCACGCTCCCAATGCGTCACGCTCCCAATGCTTCACGCTCCCAAAATGTCACGCTCTCAATGCGTCACACTCCCAAAGCGTCACCTCACACTCCCAATGTGTCACGCTCCCAAAGTGTCACGCTCCCAATGCGTCACGCTCCCAATGCGTCCAATGTGTCACGCTCCCAAAGTGTCACGCTCCCAATGCGTCCAATGTGTCACGCTCCCAAAGTGTCACGCTCCCGATGCGTCACGCTCCCAATGCGTCACACTCCCAATGCGTCCAATGTGTCACGCTCCCAATGCTTCACGCTCCCAATGCTTCACGCTCCCAATGCTTCACGCTCCCAATGCGTCACACTCCCAATGCGTCACACTCCCAATGCGTCCAATGTGTCACGCTCCCAATGCTTCACGCTCCCAATGCTTCACGCTCCCAAAGCGTCACGCTCTCAAAGCGTCACGCTCTCAATGCGTCACGCTCCCAATGCGTCACCTCACGCTCCCAATGCGTCACCTCACACTCTCAATGCGTCACGCTCCCAAAGCGTCACCTCACGCTCCCAATGCGTCACGCTCCCAAAGTGTCACGCTCCCAAAGCAGTCTTAAAAAAGGCCAGACACTGTCCTGGGGATTGAACATAGGAACAGGAGCCTGCTCCACCATTCAATCTGATCATGGCTGATCTGCTCCTCAACTCCATTTACTCACCTTCACTCCATATTCCTCGATACCCTCACCCAACAAAAATCTATCGATCTCAGACTTGGAGGAGAGTAAGCTCCTCTGTATCTGGCTGTGCTACTGAGTGATGGGTGGGAAAATAGTCTGTCCCCAGCCAAAAAGATCAAAATTCTCCACCTATTATTGATGAACAAGAAGGCCCGTTTGATCTGAGGTAATTACACTGGTGCTAAACCACCCTTCTGTTGCATTTCAGTGTAAACTCTGCGTTTGATGTCTGTGCCCTCTCTGTGCCCAGTACGGTGGTTTAACTGTCTGATTAATGTGGCCCCTCCCTGCATACGCGAGAGCAAGGAGAGGATGAAGGAGGAAAATTCTTCGATGGATCTGAAATTGTGTGTCAGTAAGGACAAGTGTTCTTTGTGCAAAAACATTACAGTGAATGTTGGTGACTTAAAGAGAGACAAAGGAGGGGACCGAGTGTAACATATCAAAGTTTGCAGATGATACAAAGATGGGAGGGGAAAGTAGAGAGTGAGGAGGGCATAAAAAAACCTACAAGGGGATACAGACAGGCTGGGTGAGTGGGCGGAGATTCGGCAGATGCAATACAATATTGGAAAATGTGAGGTTATGCACTTTGGCAGGAAAAATCAGAGAGCAAGTTATTATCTTAATGGCGAGAAACTGGAAAGTACTGCAGTACAAAGGGATCTGGGGGTCCGAGTGCAAGAAAATCAAAAAGTTAGTATGCAGGTGCAGCAGGTGATCAAGAAGGCCAACAGAATGTTGGCTTTTATTGCTAGGGGATAGAATATAAAAACAGGGAGGTATTGCTGCAGTTATATAAGGTATTGGTGAGACCGCACCTGGAATACTGCATACAGTTTTGGTCTCCATACTTAAGAAAAGACATACTTGCTCTCGAGGCAGTACAAAGAAGGTTCACTCGGTTAATCCCGGGGATGAGGGGGTGGACATATGAGGAGAGGTTGAGTAGATTGGGACTCTACTCATTGGAGTTCAGAAGAATGAGAGGCGATCTTATTGAAACATATAAGAAGGGGCTTGATCGGGTGGATGCGGTAAGGATGTTCCCAAGGATGGGTGAAACTAGAACTAGGGGGCATAATCTTAGAATAAGGGGCTGCTCTTTCAAAACTGAGATGAGGAGAAACTTCTTCACTCAGAGGGTAGTAGGTCTGTGGAATTTGCTGCCCCAGGAAGCTGTGGAAGCTACATCATTAAATAAATTTAAAACAGAAATAGACAGTTTCCTCGAAGTAAAGGGAATTAGGGGTTACGGGGAGCGGGCAGGAAATTGGACGTGAATTTAGATTTGAGGTTAGGATCAGATCAGCCATGATCTTATTGAATGGCGGAGCAGGCTCGAGGGGCCGATTGGCCTACTCCTGCTCCTATTTCTTATGTTCTTAATTTGGGAGGGCCAGTTAGAACACAGAGCCAGTCAGCTTCCCCCGAGAGCTCCTTCCAATCTTTGTTTCAGAAAACCCCCAAATAATTTCCAGAAACAGTTATATAAAGCTGTGGTTAGACCGTATCTGGAGTTCTGTGTTCAGTTCTGGGCACCGCACCTTGGGAAGGATATATTGGCCTTGGAGGGGGTGCAATGCAGATTCACCAGAATGGTACCAGGGCTTAGAGGGTTAAATTACGAGGCCAGGTTGCACAGACTCGGCTTGTATTCCCTCGAGTGTGGAAGATTAAGGGGTGATCTAGTTGAGATGTTTAAGATGAGTAAAGGGTTTGATAGGGTAGATAGAGAGAAACTATTTCCTCTGGTGGGGAGACGAGAACAAGGGGGCAGAACCTTAAAATTAGAGCCAGGCCGTTCAGGGGTGATGTCAGGAAGCACTTCTTCACACAAAGGGGAGTGGAAATCTGGAACTCTCTCCCCCAAAAAACTATTGAGGCTGGGGGGGGGTCAATTGAAAATTTCGAAACTGAGATCGATAGACTTTTGTTGGGTGAGGGGATTAAGGATTGCAGAACCAAGGCGGGTAAATGGTGTTAAGATACAGATCAGCCATGATCTAACTGAATGGCGGAACAGGCTCGAGGGGCTGAATGGCCCCCCCCTCCTGTTCCTACGCGTGCAATTGGGCTCAGCCGGTAAAGGGTTAACTTTGAAATCCACCGTAGCTGTTCGACCTGGCGTCAGCAGGTTTCTGTACCTGTCGCCTGACTTGCTGCTTTATTTTTATCCTACACCACGAACGACACATATCCAGAACGACAGGTTGCCTCTGGGTATCTGACGCTGTCCTTCGGAGAGCCCTGGAGAATGCGCCGCGATTTACAGGGGGCTCCCTGAGCCATTATTTCCAGTGGGTGGCCCACACTGGTAAGTTTGAAAGCGACTGCGTTACCAAATAGATTGAAGTCTTCCAGCACCTTTCAGAAAAGTCGAGATGTTTTGCTACAGTTGCGCAGGGCATTGGTGAGACCACATCTGGAACACTGCGTGCGGTTTTGGTCTCCTTATTGAAGAAAGGACATAATTGCTTTAGAGGCGGTTCAGAGAAGGTTCACTCGACTGATTCCCGGGATGAGGGGGTTATCTTCATAGAATCGTAGAAAATAGGAGCAAGAGTAGGCCATTCGGCCCCTCGGGCCTGCTCTGCCATTCAAAATGATCATGGCTGATCGTCTAACTCAGTACCCTGTTCCCGCTTTTTCCCCATATCCCTTGATCCCTTTAGCATTAAGAAATATATCCATCTCCTTCTTGAATACATCTAATGACTTGGCCTCCACTGCCTTCTGTGGTAGAGAATTCCACAGGTTCACCACCCTCTGAGTGAAGAAATTTCTCCTCATCTCGGTTCTAAATGGCATACCCCGTATCCTGAGACTGTGACCCCTGGTTCTGGACTCCCCAGCCATCGGGAACATCCTCCCTGCATCTAGTCTGTCTAGTCCTGTTAGAATTTTATATGTTTCGATGAGATCACCTCTCGTTCTTCTAAACTCTAGTGATTATAGGCCTAGTCGACCCAATCTCTCCTCATACGTCAGTCCTGCCATCCCATGAATCAGTCTGGTAAACCTTCGTTGCACTCCCTCCATGGCAAGGACATCCTTCCTCAGATAAGGAGACCAAAACTGCACACAATACTCCAGATGTGGTCTCACCAAGGCCCTGTATAACTGCAGTAAGACATCCCTGTTCCTGTACTCAAATCCTGTTGCAATGAAGGCCAACATACCATTCGCCTTCCTAACTGCTTGCTGCACCTGAATGCTCGCTTTCAGCGACTGGTGTACAAGGACACCCAGGTCTCGTTGCACCTCCCCTTTTCCCAATCTATCACCATTCAGATAATAATCTGCCTTTCTGTTTTTAAAACTAAAGTGGATAACCTCACATTTATCCACGTTATACTGCATCTGCCATGTTCTTGCCCACTCACCCAACTTGTCTAAATCACATTGGAGCCTCTTTGCATCCTCCTCACAGCTCACATTCCACCCCAGCTTTGTGGTTGCAGCAAGGTTACAGCACGGGAGGAGGCCGTTCGGCCCATCGAGTCCGTGCCGGCTCTATGCAAGAGCAATCAAGCCAGTCCCACTCCCCCGCCCTATCCCCGTAGCCCTGCAATTTTCTTCCTTTCAAGTACTTATCCAGTTCCCTTTTGAAGGCCATGATTGAATCTGCCTCCACCACCCACCTCGGGCAGTGCATTCCAGATCATAACCACTCGCTGTGTAGAAAAGGTTTTTCTCATATCACCTTTGGTTCTTTTGCCAATCACCTTAAATGTATGTCCTCCGATGAGGAAAGGTTGGACAAGTTGGGCCTGTATACATTGGAGTTTAGAAGAATGAGAGGTGATCTTATTGAAACATATAAGATCCTGAGGGGACTTGAAGGGGTAGATGCTGAGAGGATGTTTCTCCTTGTGGGAGAGACTAGAACTAGGGGCCAGAGTTTAAAAATAAGGGGGCTCCCATTTAAGACGGAGACGAGGAGAAATTTTTTCTCTCAGAGGGTTGTGAGTCTGTGGAACTCCCTTCCCCAGAGAGCGGGGGAGGCAGGGTCAGTGAATATTTTTTTAAGGCTGAGTTAGATAGATTCCTGATTAACAAGGGAGTCAAAGGTTATAGTAGGTAGACGGGAAAGTAGGGTTGAGGTCACAATCAGATCAGCCATGATCTTATCGAATGGCGGAGCAGGCTCGAGGGGCCGAATGGCCTACTCCTGCTCTTAGTTCGTGTATCTCATCTTTTCCCCACCTACTGCCCCCTTGAGGGTTTCAGTTCTTGCTGTAAGGTGTTGACTCTTCACTGAAGTCTCGACAGAGAAGAGGTTTTAAGTGAGTGTTGTGTAAAAAAAGAAGCCAAACTACTATTTGCCTGACGTGGAGCTGAAAAAGAAATTCCTGTTCCTTGATCGATCTGAAGATTTGGAAGGTAAATTTCCCTTGGGCAACCTGACTGCGGTGTTCACATTACAAATCACAGATTTATCAGGAGCTTCGTCACAAGCTGCTGCCTGCATCCCAACTCGTACCTAGCACAAAGGAAGATGGTAGTGGTTGTTGGAGGCCAATCATCTCAGTCCCAGGAGTTCCTCAGGGCAGTGTCCTAGGCCCAACCATCTTCAGCTGCTTCATCAATGACCTTCCCTCCATCATAAGGTCAGAAATGGGGATGTTCGCTGATGACTGCACAGTGTTCAGTTCCATTCGCAACCCCTCAGATAATGAAGCAGTCCGAGCCCGCATGCAGCAAGACCTGGACAACATCCCGGCTTGGGCTGATAAGTGGCAAGTAACATTCGTGCCAGACAAGTGCCAGGCAATGACCATCTCCAACAAGAGAGAGTCTAACCACCTCCCCTTGACATTCAACGGCATTACCATCGCCGAATCCCCCACCATCAACATCCTAGGGGTCACCATTGACCAGAAACTTAACTGGACCAGCCACATAAATAATGTGGCTACAAGAGCAGGTATTGGAGTTAGGCAACCAAAGGTATTAAGGGATATGGGCCAAAGGCAGGTATATGGAGTTAGATCACAGATCAGCCATGATCTTATCAAATGGCGGAGCAGGCACGAGGGGCTGAATGGCCGACTCCTGTTCCTATGTTCCGATGTTCCTAGGTCAGAGGCTGGGTATTCTGCGGTGAGTGACTCACCTCCTGACTCCCCAAAGCCTTTCCACTATCTACAAGGCACAAGTCAGGAGTGTGATGGAATACTCTCCACTTGCCTGGATGAGTGCAGCTCCAACAACACTCAAGAAGCTCGACACCATCCAGGACAAAGCAGCCCGCTTGATTGGCACCCCATCCACCACCCTAAACATTCACTCCCTTCACCACCGGCGCACAGTGGCTGCAGTGTGTACCATCCACAGGATGCAATGCAGCAACTCGCCAAGGCTTCTTCGACAGCAGCTCCCAAACCAGCGACCTCTACCACCTAGAAGGACAAGAGCAGCAGGCACATGGGAACAACACCACCTGCACGTTCCCCTCCAAGTCACACACCATCCCGACTTGGAAATATATCGGCCGTTCCTTCATCGTCGCTGGGTCAAAATCCTGGAACTCCCTTCCTAACAGCACTGTGGGAGAACCTTCACCACACGGACTGCAGCGGTTCAAGAAGGCGGCTCACCACCACCTTCTCAAGGGGCAATCAGGGATGGGCAATAAATGCTGGCCTCGCCAGTGACGCCCACATCCTGGCATTCCCTCCCTGAACCTCTCCGCCTCTCTCTCTCCTCCTTTAAGACGCTCCTTAAAACCCATCTCTTTGACCAAGCTTTTGGTCACTTCTCCTGATATCTCCTTTGGCTCGGTGACAATTTTTGTCTGTTTAGACTCCTCTGAAACCCCCTGGGGTCATTTAATTCCTTAAAAGCGCTATATAAATGCAAGGTGTTTTTTTTTATTCGTTCATGGGATGTGGGCGTCGCTGGCGAGGCCGGCATTTATTGCCCATCCCTAATTGCCCCCTTGAGAAGGTGGTGGTGAGCCGCCTTCTTGAACCGCTGCAGTCCGTGTGGTGATGGTTCTCCCACAGTGCTGTTAGGAAGGGAGTTCCAGGATTTTGACCCAGTGACGATGAAGGAACGGCGATATATTTCCAAGTCGGGATGGTGTGTGACTTGGAGGGGAACGTGTAGGTGGTGGTGTTCCCATGCGCCTGCTGCTCTTGTCCTTCTAGGTGGTAGAGGTCGCGGGTTTGGGAGGTGCTGTCGAAGAAGCCTTGGCGAGTTGCTGCAGTGCATCCTGTGGATGGTACACACTGCAGCCACGGTGCGCCGGTGGTGAAGGGAGTGAATGTTTAGGGTGGTGGATGGGGTGCCAATCAAGCGGGCTGCTTTGTCCTGGATGGTGTCGAGCTTCTTGAGTGTTGTTGGAGCTGCACTCATCCAGGCAAGTGGAGAGTATTCCATCATACTCCTGACTTGTGCCTTGTAGATGGTGGAAAGGCTTTGGGGAGTCAGGAGGTGAGTCACTCGCCGCAGAATACCCAGCCTCTGACCTACTCTCGTAGCCACAGTATTTATACGGCTGGTCCAGTTAAGTTTCTGGTCAACGGTGACCCCCAGGATGTTGATGGTGGGGGATTCGGCGATGGTAATGCCGTTGAATGTCAAGGGGAGGTGGTTAGACTCTCTCTTGTTGGAGATGGTCATTGCCTGGCACTTGTCTGGCGCGAATGTTACTTGCCACTTATCAGCCCAAGCCTGGATGTTGTCCAGGTCTTGCTGCATGCGGGCTCGGACTGCTTCATTATCTGAGGGGTTGCTGAAAGTTGTTGGTGAAAATATACAAGTTATTCATCACCAGCCAGGCTGGAAAGGTTCGACAGAGAAAAATGCTCTGACACATCGATCCAGTTTAACCTTGCTCAGCGAGGTGCTCAATTGTCAGAATTTTTGAATGAATTTGGCGTTTATCAAAGTGAAATTTTAAGGTAAATTTGGTTCAGCTTTAATTTGTTTATTTTCTATCTGTCTGAAGTGCCTGTCGAGATGGGCATTTATTGCCCATCCCTAGTTTCTGGTTTTGCTACAACTGAGGGGCCACTTCAGAGCGTAGCTAAGAGTCAACATCTTTGACGTAGAAAAAGAAAATAGGAGCAAGAGTAGGCCACTCGGCCCTTCGGGCCTGCTCCGCCATTCAAAATGATCATGGCTGATCGTCTAACTCAGTACCCTGTTCCCGCTCTTTCCCCACATCCCTTGATCCCTTGAGCGTTAAGAAATATATCTATCTCCTTCTTGAATACATCTAATGACTTGGCCTCCACTGCCTTCTGTGGTAGAGAATTCCACAGGTTCACCACCCTCTGAGTGAAGAAATTTCTCCTCATCTCGGTTCTAAATGGCATTCCCCGTATCCTGAGACTGTGACCCCTGGTTCTGGACTCCCCAGCCATCGGGAACATCCTCCCTGCATCTAGTCTGTCCGGTCCTGTTAGAATTTTAAATGTTTTGATGAGATCACCTCTCATTCTTCTAAACTCTAGTGAATATAGGCCTAGTCGGCCCAATCTCTCCTCATACGTCAGTCCTGCCATCCCAGGAATCAGTCTGGTAAACCTTCGTTGCACTCCCTCCACGGCAAGGACATCCTTCCTCAGATAAGGAGACCAAAACTGCACACAATGCTCCAGATGTGGTCTCACCAAGGCCCTGTATAACTGCAGTAAGACATCCCTGCTCCTGTACTCAAATCCTCTTGCAATGAAGGCCAACATACCATTCGCCTTCTTGACGTAGAGAAGGTGTTTTCACTTGCGGGGGAGACCACAACTCGGGGCCACAAATATAAGAGAGTCACTAATAAATCCAACAGGGAATTCAGGAGAAGCTTCTTTACCCAGAGAGTGGTGAGAATGTGGAACTCGCTCCCACAAGGAGTAGTTGAGGTGAATAGCGTAGATGGATTTAAGGGGAAGCTCGATAAACACATGAGGGAGAAAGGAATAGAAGGATATCCTGAGAGAGTGAGATGAAGTAGGGAGGGAGGAGGCTCGTGTGGAGCATAAACACTGGAGTAGACCAGTCGGGCCACGGATCCACGTTCTCTGGATTATTAGTCCAGGTCTCTGGATTACTAGTTTAGTAACATAAACACCACATTAACACCATACGGTAAACGCCATACCGTATTATAATGTAATGCCAAAAAAAGTGCAGTGCAGAACACTGCACCTTTGCAGAATATTTATTTCCCCCAAGATTTCAGGTTTCAGATGTTCAATTGAGGACACTTGATGCCGTGAATCGGATTGGACTGCTGCAGTTGGTGATACTGCCAACTTAATATTCTGCCATTCCAGTCGATCAATCATATCACAGCCAGGAGCCGAGTCATTCACCCTGCTCCAATTCCACTTCAATCAATTGTTGCAGAGACGGAAGGAAGCAGCAAAGCAAGGAAGTTGTGCTAAACCTTCATAAAACACTGGTTCGGCCACAACTGGAGTATTGTGTCCATTTCTGGGCACCGCACTTTAGGAAGGATGTGAAGGCCTTGGAGAGGGTGCAGAGGAGATTTACTAGAATGGTTCCAGGGATGAGGGACCTCAGTTATGTGGAGCTGGGGTTGTTTGCCTTAGGACAGAGAAGGTTAAGGGGAGATTTGATAGAGGTGTTCAAAATCATGAAGGGTCCAGACAGAGTAAATAAGGAGAAACTGTTTCCAGTGGTAGAAGGGTCGGTGACCAGAGGACACAGATTGAAGGCGATCGGCGAAAGAGCCAGAGGGGGAGATGAGGAAACATTTTTTTACGCAGCGAGTTGTTCTGATCTGGAACGCGCTGCCTGAAAGGGCGGTGGAAGCAGATTCAATAATAACTTTCAAAAGGGAATTAGATAAATACTTGAAGGGGAAAAATTTACAGGGCTGTGGGGAACGGGAATGAATGGATAACTCTTTCAAGGAGGCACGATGGGCCGAATGGCCTCTTTCGATGCTGTACATTCTGTGATTCTATGGGCTGCAGGTTCGGAATGATTCGGACTCGGGGATCTGCACAGTAACCTCCTCCAAATTACATCCTGGATTATTTTTTTGTGCTGGCTGTCTTTCTGAACGGGAATCATTCACTAAACGAAACACAGTAGGTCGCGCCTGACAAACCTGATTGAATTTTTTGAAGAGGTGACTGAAGTAGTGGACAGGGGATTGTCAATGGATGTTATTTATATGGACTTCCAGAAGGCATTTGATAAGGTCCCACATAAGAGACTGTTAACTAAGTTAGAAGCCCATGGAATCGAGGGAAAAGTACAGACTTGGTTAGGAAGTTGGCTGAGCGAAAGGCGACAGAGAGTAGGGATAATGGGAAGGTGCTCACATTGGCAGGATGTGATTAGTGGAGTCCCGCAGGGATCTGTCTTGGGGCCTCAATTATTCACAATATTTATTAACGACTTAGATGAAGTCATAGAAAGTCTCATATCTAAGTTTGCCGACGACACAAAGATTGGTGGCATTGTAAGCAGTGTAGATGGAAACATAAAATTACAAAGCGATATTGATAGATTAGGTGAATGGGCAAAACTGTGGCAAATGGAATTCAATGTAGACAAATGTGAGGTCATCCACTTTGGATCAAAAAAGGATAGAACAGGGTACTTTCTAAATGGTAAAAAGTTAAAAACAGTGGATGTCCAAAGGGACTTAGGGGTTCAGGTACATCGATCATTGAAGTGTCATGAACAGGTGCAGAAAATAATCAATAAGGCTAATGGAATGCTGGCCTTTATATCTCGAGGACTGGAGTACAAGGGGGCAGAAGTTATGCTGCAGCTATACAAAACCCTGGTTAGACCGCACCTGGAGTACTGAGAGCAGTTCTGGGCACCGCACCTTCGGAAGGACATATTGGCCTTGGAGGGAGTGCAGCGTAGGTTTACTAGAATGATACCCGGACTTCAAGGGTTAAGTTACGAGGAGAGATTACACAAATTGGGGTTGTATTCCCTGGAGTTTCGAAGGTTAAGGGGTGATCTGATCGAAGTTTATAAGATATTAAGGGGAACGGATAGGGTGGATAGAGAGAAACTATTTCCGCTGGTTGGGGATTCTAGGAGTAGGGGGCACAGTCTAAAAATTAGAGCCAGACCTTTCAGGAGCGAGATTAGAAAACATTTCTACACACAAAGGGTGGTAGAAGTTTGGAACTCTCTTCCGCAAACGGCAATTGATACTAGCTCAATTGCTAAATTTAAATCTGAGATAGATAGCTTTTTGGCAACCAAAGGTATTAAGGGATATGGGCCAAAGGCAGGTATATGGAGTTAGATCACAGATCAGCCATGATCTTATCAAATGGCGGAGCAGGCACGAGGGGCTGAATGGCCTTACTCCTGTTCCTGTGTTCCTACGAACAGATGCAAACTAAAGGCACATCTGTGGGCTTCCCTTTTGAAATTGTGGTGATCCTACACTTTGATCCTGAACCCAACGTGTGGCTCTGTGAAAAGACAATGTTTGGAGTCGGGTAAACGAAAATGCAGTAGCTAATCTCTGGTGTTAAGCACTCTGGATAACTCAACACATTAAGGGTGTAAAAGTTATAATCTGAACAGGTAAAAAAATAATAATAAATCGTTAGATCCACTCAAGCAAAGTGAGTAACTTCTGCCAACTGGACCATAATTTTGCCGTTTCTCCATCTGATTAACGAAACTAAGATTTTATTAGTAACCGGGTAACAGCTGGTTAATCAGATCACTTAACTAAAAATGCATATTGGCGATGAATTTTCATTCATGGTGGAAGTCATTTTGCGAACAATATCAGCGGGAAATATGACCCAGGATGGAAATTAAAGCATCATCTTAAAATTGTCCAAGTGTGACACCCGGGGCGTGACGAGTCAGCAAAGTGTCAGCCGTGACCCAGAGTCCGCACTCTGGCCTCCGAGTCAGAAGGTCATGGGTTCAAGACCCACTCCAGAGACTCGAGCACAAATCCAGGTGGACTGAGGGAGTGCTTCACTGTCAGAGAGGTGCTGATCTTCAGGTAAGAGATAAAACCCCGTCCACCCTCTCAGGTTGGATGAAAAAAGATCTCGCGGACATTATCTGAAGAAGAAGCCCAGGGGAGTTCTCCCCGGTGTCCTGGCCAATATTTATCCCTCAACGAACATCACCAAAAACAGATTATCTGATCATCGCTTTCAAGTTCTTTCTGAATTTAGACACAAATGACAGTAATCTTTAAACAGTTCCTTTTTTTAAAATACATTTTCCTGAATGCTAGTGGGATAAAATATAAAAACAGGGAGGTATTGCTGCAGTTATATAAGGTATTGGTGAGACCGCACCTGGAATACTGCATACAGTTTTGGTCTCCATACTTAAGAAAAGACATACTTGCTCTCGAGGCAGGACAAAGAAGGTTCACTCGGTTAATCCCGGGGATGAGGGGGCGGACATATGAGGAGAGGTTGAGTAGATTGGGACTCTACTCATTGGAGTTCAGAAGAATGAGAGGCGATCTTATTGAAACATATAAGATTGTGAGGGGTCTTGATCGGGTGGATGCGGTAAGGATGTTCCCAAAGATGGGTGAAACTAGAACTAGGGGGGCATAATCTTAGAATAAAGGGGGCTGCTCTTTCAAAACTGAGATGAGGAGAAACTTCTTCACTCAGAGGGTAGTAGGTCTGTGGAATTTGCTGCCCCAGGAAGCTACATCATTAAATAAATTTAAAACAGAAATCGACAGTTTCCTAGAAGTAAAGGGAATTAGGGGTTACGGGGAGCGGGCAGGAAATTGGACATGAATTTAGATTTGAGGTTAGGATCAGATCAGCCATGATCTTATTGAACGGCGGAGCAGGCTCGAGGGGCCGATTGGCCAACTCCTGCTCCTATTTCTTATGTTCTTATGGATGTTCATCCAGCTGTGTTGCACAGTGACAACCCCCTGGGCCTGCAGCAGTGTTTGAGAAACCTTAGGACAACAATCTCCCCATCTCAAACCAAACTTTACAACGTTTCACACTCCCAATGGCCTTGGTTCAGACGCACGATCGTAACAAAAGCTGCGGAGCCCCCTCCGTGGGGAGCTGGAGTCTGGGGCTTCCCCCGAACTTCAGACAGCGATGAACATCTGGTTTCCGATGGAGGCGAACTGTTTTTTTTTCCCTCCCGAAAGGCAGGACGCGCCGGGAATACACAGGACCAACAGCATCTGGAAGTTCTGGGTGGAGATTCATTATAGAGCGCCCCTGGGCCAGGCCCAACATCTGGCCTTTCTCTTTGCAGATGTTGATCGGCCAGTTGTGCGTTTGCAATTATTTCTTCAAATCCGTGCCCCAAAAGAGCCCAGAGTCGAATCTACACCGTACGAGAGAACGGAATGAACTCGCATTTCTCCAGCGACTTTCACCACCTGAGGATGTCCCAAAGCTCTTTACAGCCGAAGAAGTTCATTCGAAGTGCAGTCACTGCTGTAACGTAGCGCAACGCGGCAGACAATTTGCGCACAGCAAGATCCCACAAACAGCAATGTGATAAATGGCCCAGATCATCTGTTTCAGTGATGTTGGTTGAGGGATAAATATCGGGCCAGGACATCGGGGAGAACTCCACCCCCCTGCTCATCTTCCAATTGTGGCCGTGGGATCTTTTGCGTCCCACCCGAGAGGGCAGACGGGGCCTCGGTTTAACGTCTCATCCAAGAAACGGCACCTCCGACAGTGCAGCGCTCCCTCAGTACTGACCCTCCGACAGTGCGGCGCTCCCTCAGTACTGACCCTCTGACAGTGCGGCACTCCCTCAGTACTGACCCTCCGACAGTGCGGCACTCCCTCAGTACTGACCCTCCGACAGTGCGGCGCTCCCTCAGTACTGACCCTCCGACAGTGCGGCGCTCCCTCAGTACTGACCCTCCGACAGTGCGGCGCTCCCTCAGTACTGACCCTCCGACAGTGCGGCGCTCCCTCAGTACTGACCCTCCGACAGTGCGGCGCTCCCTCAGTACTGACCCTCCGACAGTGCGGCGCTCCCTCAGTACTGACCCTCCGACAGTGCAGCGCTCCCTCAGTACTGACCCTCCCACAGTGCGGCGCTCCCTCAGTACTGACCCTCCGACAGTGCAGCGCTCCCTCAGTACTGACCCTCCGACAGTGCAGCGCTCCCTCAGTACTGACCCTCCGACAGTGCAGCGCTCCCTCAGTACTGACCCTCCGACAGTGCAGCGCTCCCTCAGTACTGACCCTCCGACAGTGCGGCGCTCCCTCAGTACTGACCCTCCGACAGTGCGGCGCTCCCTCAGCACTGACCCTCCGACAGTGCGGTGCTCCCTCAGTACTGACCCTCCGACAGTGCAGCACTCCCTCAGTACTGACCCTCCGACAGTGCGGCGCTCCCTCAGTACTGACCCTCCGACAGTGCAGCCCTCCCTCAGTACTGACCCTCCGACAGTGCAGCGCTCCCTCAGTACTGACCCTCCGACAGTGCAGCACTCCCTCAGTACTGACCCTCCGACAGTGCAGCACTCCCTCAGTACTGACCCTCCGACAGTGCGGCGCTCCCTCAGTACTGACCCTCCGACAGTGCGGCGCTCCCTCAGTACTGACCCTCCGACAGTGCAGGGCTCCCTCAGTACTGACCCTCCGACAGTGCAGCGCTCCCTCAGTACTGACCCTCCGACAGTGCAGCACTCCCTCAGTACTGACCCTCCGACAGTGCAGCACTCCCTCAGTACTGACCCTTCGACAGTGCAGGGCTCCCTCAGTACTGACCCTCCGACAGTGCAGCACTCCCTCAGTACTGACCCTCCGACAGTGCAGCGCTCCCTCAGTACCGACCCTCCGACAGTGCAGCGCTCCCTCAGTACTGACCCTCCGACAGTGCAGGGCTCCCTCAATACTGACCCTCCGACAGTGCAGCGCTCCCTCAGTACTGACCCTCCGACAGTGCAGCACTCCCTCAGTACTGACCCTCCGACAGTGCAGCACTCCCTCAGTACTGACCCTTCGACAGTGCAGGGCTCCCTCAGTACTGACCCTCCGACAGTGCAGCGCTCCCTCAGTACTGACCCTCCGACAGTGCAGCGCTCCCTCAGTACTGACCCTCCGACAGTGCAGCGCTCCCTCAGTACTGACCCTCCGACAGTGCAGCGCTCCCTCAGTACTGACCCTCCGACAGTGCAGCGCTCCCTCAGTACTGACCCTCCGACAGTGCGGCACTCCCTCAGTACTGACCCTCCGACAGCGCGGCGCTCCCTCAGTACTGCCCCGGCCGGTCCAATCAATGTCGAATCACTTACCCTTCGTGTCGACAGATCAGTCCCTCAGAACATGGACAACGGTCGAAAGCTCCTTCTGGCTCCATCTCCCAAGTGATGAGATCCAGCAATCGGTGGGTGTGATCGAGGCAAGGTTGGCCCTTACTGGGCAATGGGGTGCAGACAGGAAACAGGATATCTGAGGGAAAGCAAGCAAGACTTTGTGAGAGCATTACGGTGAAAGGAAAGACAATCATGATTCTGGACAACAATTTTTTTTACATTCGTTCATGGGATGTGGGCGTCGCTGGCGAGGCCGGCATTTATTGCCCATCCCTAATTGCCCCTTGAGAAGGTGGTGGAGAGCCGCCTTCTTGAACCGCTGCAGTCCGTGTGGTGAAGGTTCTCCCACAGTGCTGTTAGGAAGGGAGTTCCAGGATTTTGACCCAGCGACGATGAAGGAACGGCCGATATATTTCCAAGTCGGGATGGTGTGTGACTTGGAGGGGAAGGTGGGTAATCAGCAGGAGGTTTCCTTGCCCATGTTTGACCTGATGCCACGATATTTCATGGGGTCTGAAGCCAATGTTGAGGACTCCCAAGGCCACTCCCTCCTGACTGTGTCTCACTGTTCCGCCACCTCTGGTGGGTCTGTCCTTCTGGTGGGACAGGACACACCCAGGGATGGTGATGGATGAGTCAACCTCTCTCAACACAACCACTAAACAGGCAAAACTAACTTGTCTCCAATGTGTTGCGAAGTTAGATGATGAGCTGTTTTATGAGGACAAAAGCATCACACCATAAAACCCACAATGTATTATCGGGGTCTGTCCTGTCCCTTTCAGGCCACGAAGTTTAATTGCTGTAAGTTAACACCGACTGAGATCAATCAGAGTTTAATTGTCTTTTGGGAACGACAGACCGATTGGAGAGTCACACCTGAAACAACAGACCCATTGGAGAGTCATGCCTGAAACGACAGACCCATTGGAGAGTCACACCTGAAACTACAGACCCATTGGAGAGTCACACCTGAAACAACAGACCCATTGGAGGGTCACACCTGAAACTACAGACACATTGGAGAGTCACACCTGAAACTTCAGACCCATTGGAGAGTCACACCTGAAACAACAGACCCATTGGAGAGTCACAACTGAAACAACAGGCCCATTGGAGAGACACACCTAAAACTACAGACCCATTGGAGGGTCACACCTGAAACAACAGGCCCATTGGAGAGTCACACCTGAAACTACAGACCCGTTGGAGGGTCACACGTGAAACTACAGACCCATTGGAGAGTCACACCTGAAACAACAGACCCATTGGAGAGACACACCTAAAACTACAGACCCATTGGAGGGTCACACATGAAACTACAGACCCATTGGAGAGTCACACCTGAAACTACAGGCCCATTGGAGAGTCACACCTGAAACTACAGACCAATTGGAGAGTCACACCTGAAACTACAGACCCATTGGACACTCACACCTGAAACTACAGACCCATTGGAGAGACACACATGAAACTACAGACTCATTGGAGAGTCACACCTGAAACGATAGACCCATCGGGGAGTCAAACCTGAAACTACAGACCCATTGGAGAGTCACATCTGAAACTACAGACCCATCAGAGAGACACACCTGAAACTACAGACCCATTGGAGGGTCACAACTGAAACTACAGGCCCATTGGAGAGTCACACCTGAAACTACAGAACCATTGGAGAGACACACCTGAAACTACAAACCGATTGGAGAGGCACACCTGAAACTACAGACCCATTGGAGAGACACAACTGAAACTACAGACCCATTGGAGGGTCACACCTGAAACTACAGACCCACTGGAGAGTCACACCTGAAACTACAGGCCCATTGGAGAGTCACACCTGAAACTACAGGCCCATTGGATGGTCACACCTGAAACTACAGACCCATTGGAGAGTCACACCTGAAACTACAGAACCATTGGAGAGACACACCTGAAACTACAGACCCATTGGAGGGTCACACCTGAAACTACAGACCCACTGGAGAGTCACACCTGAAACTACAGGCCCATTGGAGAGTCACACCTGAAACTACAGGCCCATTGGATGGTCACACCTGAAACTACAGACCCATTGGAGAGTCACACCTGAAACTACAGAACCATTGGAGAGTCACACCTGAAACTACAGGCCCATTGGATGGTCACACCTGAAACTACAGAACCATTGGAGAGACACACCTGAAACGACAGGCCCATTGGTGAGACACACCTGAAACTACAGACATATTGGAGAGACACTCCTGAAACTACAGACCGATTGGAGAGTCACACCTGAAACAACAATCCCATTGGAGAGTCACACCTGAAACAACAATCCCATTGGAGAGTCACACCTGAAGCGACAATCCCATTGGAGAGTCTCACCTGAAACTACAGACCGATTGGAGGTTCACACCTGAAACTGCAGACCCATTGGAGGGTCACACCTAAAACTACAGACCCATTGGAGAGTCACACCTGAAGCGACAATCCCATTGGAGAGTCACTCCTGAAACTACAGGCCCATTGGAGGGTAAACACCTGAAACAACAGACCCATTGGAGAGTCACACCAGAAACTACAGACCCATTGGAGGGTCACACCTAAAACTACAGACCCATTGGAGAGTCACACCTGAAACTACAGACCCATTGGAGAGTCACTCCTGAAACTACAGACCCATTGGAGAGTCACACCTGAAGCTACAGGCCCATTGGAGGGTCACACCTGAAACTACAGGCCCATTGGAGGGTCACACCTGAAACTACAGACCCATTGGAGAGTCACACCTGAAACTACAGGCCCATTGGAGGGTCACACCTGAAACTACAGACCCATTGGAGGTTCACACCTGAAACTACAGACCCATTGGAGGGTCACACCTAAAACTACAGACCCATTGGAGAGTCACACCTGAAACTACAGACCCATTGGAGAGTCACTCCTGAAACTACAGGCCCATTGGACAGACACACCTGAAACTACAGGCCCAATGGAGAGTCACACCTGAAGCTACAGGGCCATTGAAGAGTCACACCTGAAACTACAGAACCATTGGAGGGTCACACCTAAAACTACAGACCCATTGGAGGGTCACACCTGAAACTACAGACCCATTGGAGAGACACAACTGAAACTGAAGGGCCATTGAAGAGTCACACCTGAAAGTACAGACCCATTGGAGAGTCACACCTGAAACTACAGGCCCATTGGAGGGTCACACCTAAAACGACAGGCCCATTGGAGAGACACAACTGAAACTACAGGCCCAATGGAGAGTCACTCCTGAAACTACAGGCCCATTGGACAGACACACCTGAAAATACAGGCCCATTGGAGGGACACAACTGAAACTACAGGCCCATTGGAGGGTCACACCTGAAACTACAGACCCATTGGAGAGACACACCTGAAACTACAGGCCCATTGGAGAGACACACCTGAAACTACAGACCCATTGGAGAGACACACCTGAAACTACAGACCCATTGAAGAGTCACATCTGAAACGACAGAACATTGGAGAGTCACACCTGAAACTAGAGATCCATTGGAGGGTCACACCTGAAACTTCAGGCCGATTGGAGAGTCACATCTGAAACTAGAGATCCATTGGAGGGTCACACCTGAAACCACAGACCCATTGGAGGGTCACACCTGAAACTACAGGCTCATTGGAGGGTCACACCTGAAACAACAGACCCATTGGACAGTCACACCTGAAACTACAGGCCCATTGGAGGGACACAACTGAAACTACAGACCCATTGTAGAGACACACATGAAACTACAGGCCGATTGGAGAGTCACACCTGAAATTACAGGCCCATTGGAGGGTCACACCTAAAATTACAGACCCATTGGAGAGTCACTCCTGAAATTACAGGCCCATTGGAGGGTCACACCTAAAATTACAGACCCATTGGAGAGTCACTCCTGAAATTACAGGCCCATTGGACAGACACACCTGAAACTACAGGCCCATTGGAGGGTCACACCTGAAACAACAGACCCATTGGACAGTCACACCTGAAACTACAGGCCCATTGGAGGGACACAACTGAAACTACAGACCCATTGGAGAGTCACACCTGAAACTACACACCCATTGGAGGGCCAGACCTGAAACCACAGACCCATTGGAGAGACACACCTGAAACTACAGGCCCATTGGAGAGACACACCTGAAACTACAGACCCATTGGAGGGACACAACTGAAACTACAGGCCAATTGGAGGGCCACACCTGAAACTACAGACCCATTGGAGAGACACACCTGAAACTACAGACCCATTGGAGAGACACACCTGAAACTACAGACCCATTGGAGGGCCACACCTGAAACTACAGACCCATTGGAGAGACACACCTGAAACGACAGACCCATTGGAGGGCCACACCTGAAACTACAGACCCATTGGAGAGTCACACCTGAAACTACAGGCCCATTGGAGGGACACAACTGAAACTACAGGGCCATTGAAGAGTCACACCTGAAACTACAGAAACATTGGAGAGTCACACCTGAAACTACAGGCCAATTGGAGGGTCACACCTGAAACTACTGACACATTGGAGGGCTACATCTGAAACTACAGACCCATTGGAGAGTCACACCTGAAACCACAGACCCATTGGAGAATCACACCTGAAACCACAGGCCCATTGGAGAGTCAAGCCTGAAACTATGCCCATTGGAGAGACAAACCTGAAAATACAGTCCAATTGGAGAGTCACACCTGAAAATACAGGCCCATTGGAGAGACACAACTGAAACTACAGGCCCAATGGAGAGTCACACCTGAAACGACAGGCCCATTGGAGGGTCACACCTGAAACTACAGACCCATTGGAGGGTCACACCTGAAACGACAGAACCATTGGAGAGTCACACCTGAAACTGCAGACCCATTGGAGAGTCACACCTGAAACAACAGACCCATTGGAGAGTCACACCAGAAACGACAGACCCATTGGAGGGTCACACCTAAAACTACAGACCCATTGGAGAGTCACACCTGAAACTACAGACCCATTGGAGAGTCACTCCTGAAACTACAGACCCATTGGAGAGTCACACCTGAAGCTACAGGCCCATTGGAGGGTCACACCTGAAACTACAGGCCCATTGGAGGGTCACACCTGAAACTACAGACCCATTGGAGGTTCACACCTGAAACTACAGACCCATTGGAGGGTCACAACTAAAACTACAGACCCATTGGAGAGTCACTCCTGAAACTACAGGCCCATTGGAGGGTAAACACCTGAAACAACAGACCCATTGGAGAGTCACACCAGAAACTACAGACCCATTGGAGGGTCACACCTAAAACTACAGACCCATTGGAGAGTCACACCTGAAACTACAGACCCATTGGAGAGTCACTCCTGAAACTACAGACCCATTGGAGAGTCACACCTGAAACTACAGACCCATTGGAGAGTCACTCCTGAAACTACAGACCCATTGGAGAGTCACACCTGAAGCTACAGGCCCATTGGAGGGTCACACCTGAAACTACAGGCCCATTGGAGGGTCACACCTGAAACTACAGACCCATTGGAGAGTCACACCTGAAACTACAGGCCCATTGGAGGGTCACACCTGAAACTACAGACCCATTGGAGGTTCACACCTGAAACTACAGACCCATTGGAGGGTCACACCTAAAACTACAGACCCATTGGAGAGTCACACCTGAAACTACAGACCCATTGTAGAGTCACTCCTGAAACTACAGACCCATTGGAGAGTCACTCCTGAAACTACAGGCCCATTGGACAGACACACCTGAAACTACAGGCCCAATGGAGAGTCACACCTGAAGCTACAGGGCCATTGAAGAGTCACACCTGAAAGTACAGACCCATTGGAGAGTCACACCTGAAACTACAGAAACATTGGAGGGTCACACCTAAAACGACAGGCCCATTGGAGAGACACAACTGAAACTAAAGGCCCAATGGAGAGTCACACCTGAAACGACAGGCCCATTGGAGGGTCACACCTGAAACTACAGACCCATTGGAGGGTCACACCTAAAACGACAGACCCATTGGAGAGTCACACCTGAAACTACAGACCCATTGGAGAGTCACTCCTGAAACTACAGGCCCATTGGACAGACACACCTGAAAATACAGGCCCATTGGAGGGACACAACTGAAACTGCAGGGCCATTGAAGAGTCACACCTGAAAGTACAGACCCATTGGAGAGTCACACCTGAAACTACAGACCCATTGGAGGGCCACACCTGAAACTACAGACCCATTGGAGGGCCACACCTGAAACTACAGACCCATTGGAGAGACACACCTGAAACTGCAGACACATTGGAGGGCCACACCTGAAACTACAGACCCATTGGAGAGTCACACCTGAAACTACAGGCCCATTGGAGGGTCACACCTGAAACTACAGACCCATTGGAGGGCCACACCTGAAACTACAGACCCATTGGAGAGACACACCTGAAACTGCAGACACATTGGAGGGCCACACCTGAAACTACAGACCCATTGGAGAGTCACACCTGAAACTACAGGCCCATTGGAGAGACACACCTGAAACTGCAGACACATTGGAGAGTCACACCTGAAACTACAGACCCATTGGAGAGTCACACCTGAAACTACAGGCCCATTGGAGGGCCACACCTGAAACTACAGACCCATTGGAGAGTCACACCTGAAACTACAGACCCATTGGAGGGCCACACCTGAAACTACAGACCCATTGGAGAGTCACACCTTAAACAACACACCCATTGGAGGGACACAACTGAAACTACAGACCCATTGGAGAGTCACACCTTAAACTACAGACCCATTGGAGAGTCACTCCTGAAACTACAGGCCCATTGGACAGACACACCTGAAACTACAGGCCCATTGGAGGGTCACACCTGAAACAACAGACCCATTGGACAGTCACACCTGAAACTACAGGCCCATTGGAGGGACACAACTGAAACTACAGACCCATTGTAGAGACACACCTGAAACTACAGGCCCATTGGAGAGTCACACCTGAAACTACAGGCCCAATTGAGGGTCACACCTGAAACTACACACCCATTGGAGGGCCACACCTGAAACCACAGACCCATTGGAGAGACACACCTGAAACTATAGGCCCATTGGAGAGACACACCTGAAACTACAGACCCATTGGAGGGACACAACTGAAACTACAGGCCCATTGGAGGGTCACACCTAAAACTACAGACCCATTGGAGAGTCACACCTTAAACTACAGACCCATTGGAGAGTCACTCCTGAAACTACAGGCCCATTGGACAGACACACCTGAAACTACAGGCCCATTGGAGGGCCACACCTGAAACTACAGACCCATTGGAGAGACACACCTGAAACTACAGACCCATTGGAGAGACACACCTGAAACTACAGACCCATTGGAGGGCCACACCTGAAACTACAGACCCATTGGAGAGACACACCTGAAACGACAGACCCATTGGAGAGTCACACCTGAAACAACAGACCCATTGGAGGGTCACACGTGAAACTACAGACCCATTGGAGAGTCACACCTGAAACTACAGGCCCATTGGAGAGTCACACCTGAAACTACAGACCAATTGGAGAGTCACACCTGAAACTACAGACCCATTGGACACTCACACCTGAAACGACAGACCCATTGGAGAGACACACATGAAACTACAGACTCATTGGAGAGTCACACCTGAAACGATAGACCCATCGGGGAGTCAAACCTGAAACTACAGACCCATTGGAGAGTCACATCTGAAACTACAGACCCATCAGAGAGACACACCTGAAACTACAGACCCATTGGAGAGTCACACCTGAAACTACAGGCCCATTGGAGAGTCACACCTGAAACTACAGACCCATTGGAGAGACACACCTGAAACGACAGGCCCATTGGTGAGACACACCTGAAACTACAGACATATTGGAGAGACACTCCTGAAACTACAGACCGATTGGAGAGTCACACCTGAAACAACAATCCCATTGGAGAGTCACACCTGAAACAACAATCCCATTGGAGAGTCACACCTGAAGCGACAATCCCATTGGAGAGTCTCACCTGAAACTACAGACCGATTGGAGAGAGAAACCTGAAACTACAGGCCCATTGGAGAGTCACACCTGAAAACACAGACCAATTGGAAGGTCACACCTGAAACTACAGACCCATTGAAGAGTCACACCTGAAAACACAGACCAATTGGAGAGTCACACCTGAAACTACAGGCCCATTGGAGAGACACAACTGAAACTACAGGCCCAATGGAGAGTCACACATGAAACTACAGGCCCATTGGAGAGTCACACCTGAAACTACAGGCCCAATGGAGAGTCACACCTGAAGCGACAGGGCCATTGAAGAGTCACACCTGAAACTACAGAACCATTGGAGGGTCACACCTGAAACTACAGACCCATTGGAGAGTCACTCCTGAAACTACAGGCCCATTGGACAGACACACCTGAAACTACAGGCCCAATGGAGAGTCACACCTGAAGCTACAGGGCCATTGAAGAGTCACACCTGAAACTACAGAACCATTGGAGGGTCACACCGAAAACTACAGACCCATTGGAGGGTCACACCTGAAACTACAGACCCATTGGAGAGACACAACTGAAACTGCAGGGCCATTGAAGAGTCACACCTGAAAGTACAGACCCATTGGAGAGTCACACCTGAAACTACAGGCCCATTGGAGGGTCACACCTAAAACGACAGGCCCATTGGAGAGACACAACTGAAACTACAGGCCCATTGGAGAGTCACACCTGAAACGACAGGCCCATTGGAGGGTCACATCTGAAACTACAGACCCATTGGAGGGTCACACCTGAAACTACAGACCCATTGGAGGGTCACACCTAAAACGACAGACCCATTGGAGAGTCACACCTGAAGCTACAGACCCATTGGAGAGTCACACCTGAAGCTACAGACCCATTGGAGAGTCACTCCTGAAACTACAGGCCCATTGGACAGACACACCTGAAAATACAGGCCCATTGGAGGGACACAACTGAAACTGCAGGGCCATCGAAGAGTCACACCTGAAAGTACAGACCCATTGGAGAGTCACACCTGAAACTACAGGCCCATTGGAGGGTCACACCTGAAACTACAGACCCATTGGAGGGCCACACCTGAAACTACAGACCCATTGGAGAGACACACCTTAAACTACAGGCCCATTGGAGAGACACACCTGAAACTACAGACCCATTGGAGAGTCACACCTGAAACAACACACCCATTGGAGGGACACAACTGAAACTACAGACCTATTGGAGAGACACATCTGAAACGACAGACCCGTTGGAGGGCCACACCTGAAACTAAAGACCCATTGAAGAGTCACACCTGAAACGACAGAACCATTGGAGAGTCACATCTGAAACTAGAGATCCATTGGAGGGTCACACCTGAAACTACAGACCCATTGGAGGGTCACACCTGAAACTTCAGGCCGATTGGAGAGTCACATCTGAAACTAGAGATCATTTGGAGGGTCACACCTGAAACTACAGACCCATTGGAGGGTCACACCTGAAACTTCAGGCCCATTGGAGAGTCAAGCCTGAAACGATGCCCATTGCGGGGTCACACCTGAAACCACAGACCCATTGGACTTTCACACCTGAAACGACAGGCCTATTTGAAAGTCACAAAGTCACACCTGAAACTACAGGCCCATTGGAGGGTCACACCTAAAACTACAGACCCATTGGAGAGTCACACCTTAAACTACAGACCCATTGGAGAGTAACACCTGAAACTACAGGCCCATTGGACAGACACACCTGAAACTACAGGCCCATTGGAGGGTCACACCTGAAACAACAGACCCATTGGACAGTCACACCTGAAACTACAGGCCCATTGGAGGGACACAACTGAAACTACAGGCCCATTGGAGAGTCACACCTGAAACTACAGGCCCATTGGAGGGTCACACCTGAAACTACACACCCATTGGAGGGCCACACCTGAAACCACAGACCCATTGGAGAGACACACCTGAAACTACAGGCCCATTGGAGAGACACACCTGAAACTACAGACCCATTGGAGGGACACAACTGAAACTACAGGCCAATTGGAGGGTTACACCTGAAACTACAAACACATTGGAGGGCCACACCTGAAACTACAGACCCATTGGAGAGACACACCTGAAACTACAGACCCATTGGAGAGACACACCTGAAACTACAGACCCATTGGAGGGCCACACCTGAAACTACAGACCCATTGGAGAGACACACCTGAAACGACAGACCCATTGGAGGGCCACACCTGAAACTACAGACCCATTGGAGAGTCACACCTGAAACTACAGGCCCATTGGAGGGACACAACTGAAACTACAGGGCCATTGAAGAGTCACACCTGAAACTACAGAAACATTGGAGGGTCACAACTAAAACGACAGACCCATTGGAGAGTCACACCTGAAACTACAGGCCAATTGGAGGGTCACACCTGAAACTACAAACACATTGGAGGGCCACATCTGAAACTACAGACCCATTGGAGAGTCACACCTGAAACTACAGACCCATTGGAGGGTCACACCTGAAACTTCAGGCGCATTGGAGAGACAAACCTGAAAATACAGTCCAATTGGAGAGTCACACCTGAAAATACAGGCCCATTGGAGAGACACAACTGAAACTACAGGCCCAATGGAGAGTCACACCTGAAACGACAGGCCCATTGGAGGGTCACACCTGAAACTACAGACCCATTGGAGGGTCACACCTGAAACTACAGACCCATTGGAGGGTCACAACTAAAACTACAGACCCATTGGAGAGTCACTCCTGAAACTACAGGCCCATTGGAGGGTAAACACCTGAAACAACAGACCCATTGGAGAGTCACACCAGAAACTACAGACCCATTGGAGGGTCACACCTAAAACTACAGACCCATTGGAGAGTCACACCTGAAACTACAGACCCATTGGAGAGTCACTCCTGAAACTACAGACCCATTGGAGAGTCACACCTGAAGCGAAAGGCCCATTGGAGGGTCACACCTGAAACTACAGGCCCATTGGAGGGTCACACCTGACACTACAGACCCATTGGAGGTTCACACCTGAAACTACAGACCCATTGGAGGGTCACAACTAAAACTACAGACCCATTGGAGAGTCACTCCTGAAACTACAGGCCCATTGGAGGGTAAACACCTGAAACAACAGACCCATTGGAGAGTCACACCAGAAACTACAGACCCATTGGAGGGTCACACCTAAAACTACAGACCCATTGGAGAGTCACACCTGAAACTACAGACCCATTGGAGAGTCACTCCTGAAACTACAGACCCATTGGAGAGTCACACCTGAAACTACAGGCCCATTGGAGGGTCACACCTGAAACTACAGACCCATTGGAGAGTCACACCTGAAACTACAGACCCATTGGAGAGTCACACCTGAAACTACAGGCCCATTGGAGGGTCACACCTGAAACTACAGACCCATTGGAGGTTCACACCTGAAACTACAGACCCATTGGAGGGTCACACCTAAAACTACAGACCCATTGGAGAGTCACACCTGAAACTACAGACCCATTGGAGAGTCACTCCTGAAACTACAGGCCCATTGGACAGACACACCTGAAACTACAGGCCCATTGGAGGGTCACACCTGAAACTACAGAATCATTGGAGAGTCACACCTGAAACTACAGAACCATTGGAGAGTCACACCTGAAACTGCAGACCCATTGGAGAGTCACACCTGAAACGACAGACCCATTGGAGAGTCACAACTGAAACTTCAGGCCCATTGGAAAGTAAAGCCTGAAACTATGCCCATTGGGGGGTCACACCTGAAACCACAGACCCATTGGAGAGACAAACCTGAAAATACAGTCCCAATGGAGAGTCACACATGAAACTACAGACCCATTGGAGAGACACACCTGAAACTACAGGCCCTGTGGAGAGTCACACCTGAAACTACACACACATTGGAGGGCCACACCTGAAACTACAGGCTCATTGGAGAGTCACACCTGAAACTACAGGCCCATTGGAGGGTCACACCTGAAACCACAGGCTCATTGGAGAGTCACACCTGAAAATACAGGCCCATTGGAGAGACAAACCTCAAAATACAGTCCCATTGGAGAGTCACTCCTGAAACGACAGACCCATTGGAGAGACGCACCTGAAATTACAGGCCCTGTGGAGAGTCACACCTGAAACTACAGACCCATTGGAGAGTCACAACTGAAACTACAGACCCATTGGAGGGTCATACCTGAAACTACAGACCCATTGGAGAGTCACACCTGAAACTACAGGCTCATTGGAGAGTCACACCTGAAACTACAGGCCCATTGGAGGGTCACACCTGAAACCACAGACCCATTTGGCGAGTCACTCCTGAAACTACAGGCCCATTGGACAGACACACCTGAAACTGCAGGGCCATTGAAGAGTCACACCTGAAACTACAGACCCATTGGAGAGTCACACCTGAAACTACACACCCATTGGAGGGACACAACTGAAACGACAGACCCATTGGAGAGACACACCTGAAACTACAGACCCATTGGAGAGCCACACCTGAAACTACAGACCCATTGGAGAGACACACCTGAAACGACAGACCCATTGGAGGGCCACACCTGAAACTACAGGGCCATTGAAGAGTCACACCTGAAACTACAGAACCATTGGAGGGTCACACCTGAAACTACAGGCCAATTGGAGGTTCACACATGAAACTACACACACATTGGAGGGCCACACCTGAAACTACAGACCCATTGGAGAGTCACACCTGAAACTACAGACCCATTAGAGGGTCACACCTGAATCTTCAGGCCCATTGGAGAGTCAAGCCTGAAACTACAGGCCCATTGGAGAGTCACACCTGAAACTACAGGCCCATTGGAGAGTCAAGCCTGAAACTATGCCCATTGGAGAGACAAATCTGAAAATACAGGCCCATTGGAGAGTCACACCTGAAACAACAGACCCATTGGAGAGACAAACCTGAAAATACAGGACCATTGGAGAGTCACACTTGAAACTACAGACCCACTGGAGAGTCACAACTGAAACTACAGACCCATTGGAGGGTCATACCTGAAACTACAGACCCATTGGAGGGTCATACCTGAAACTACAGGCCCATTGGAGAGTCACACCCGAAACTACAGGCCAATTGGAGAGTCACAACTGAAACTACAGACCCATTGGAGGGTCATACCTGAAACTACAGACCCATTGAAGGGTCACACCCAAAACTACAGACCCATTGGAGGGTCACACCTGAAACCACAGACCCATTGGAGAGTCACACCTGAAACTTCAGACCCATTGAAGAGAGACACACCTGAAACTACAGGCCCATTGGAGGGTCACACCTGAAACCACAGACCCATTGGAGAGTCACACCTGAAACTACAGGCCCATTGGAGAGTCAAGCCTGAAACTATGCCCATTGGAGAGACAAACCGGAAAATACAGTCCCATTGGAGAGTCACACCTGAAAATACAGTCCCATTGGAGAGTCACACCTGAAAATACAGTCCCATTGGAGAGTCACACCTGAAAATGAAGTCCCATTGGAGGGTCACACCTGAAACTGCAGACCAATTGGAGAGTCACACCTGAAACTACAGGCCCATTGGAGGGTCACACCTGAAACTACACACCCATTGGAGGGCCACACCTGAAACTACAGGCCCATTGGAGGGTCACACCTGAAACTACAGGCCCATTGGAGGGTCACACCTGAAACGACACACCCATTTGAGGGCCACACCTGAAACTACAGTCCCATTGGAGAGTCACACCTGAAACTACAGGCCCATTGGAGGGTCACACCTGAAACTACAGACCCATTGGAGAGTCACACCTGAAACTACAGGGCATTGGAGGGTCACACCTGAAACTACACACCCATTGGAGGGCCACACCTGAAACTACAGACCCATTGGAGAGTCACACCTGAAACGACAGACCCATTGGAGAGTCACACCTGAAACTACAGGCCCTGAGGAGAGTCACACCTGAAACTTCAGGCCCATTGGAGAGTCACACCTGAAACTATGCCCATTGGAGAGACAACTCTGAAAATACAGTCCCAATGGAGAGTCACACCTAAAAATACAGATCCATTGGAGAGTCACACCTGAAACGACAGACCCATTGGAGAGTCACACCTGAAACTACAGATCCATTGGAGAGACACACCTGAAATGACAGACCCATTGGAGAGTCACACCTAAAAATAAAGATCCATTGGAGAGACACACCTGAAACTACAGATCCATTGGAGAGTCACACCTGAAACTACAGACCCATTGGAGAGTCACACCTGGAACTACAGACCCAATGGGCCTGTACTTTCAGGTGTGACTCACCAATGGGCCTGTAGTTTCAGGTGTGTCTCACCAATGGGCCTGTAGTTTCAGGTGTGACCCTCCAATCGGCCTGTAGTTTCAGGTGTGACCCTGAAATGGACCTGTAGTTTCAGGTGTGAAAGCCCAGTGGGTCTGCAGTTTCAGGTGTGACTCTCCAAACGGTCTGTAGTTTCAGGTGTGTCTCTCCAATTGGAGAGTCACACCTGAAACTACAGACCCATTGGAGAGTCATACCTGAAACTACAGACACGTTGGAGAGTCACACCTGAAACTACAGACCCGTTGGAGAGTCACACCTGAAACTACAGACCCATTGGAGAGTCACACCTGAAACTACATGCCCTGTGGAGAGTCAAGCCTAAAACTACAGGCCCATTGGAGAGACAAACCTGAAAATACAGGCCCATTGGAGAGTCACACCTGAAACTACAGACCCATTGGAGAGTGACACCTGAAACTACAGACCCATTGGAGAGTCACACCTGAAACGATGCCCATTGGAGAGTCACACCTGAAACGATGCCCATTGGAGAGACAACCCTGAAAATACAGTCCCAATGGAGAGTCACACCTGAAACTACAGGCCCATTGGAGAGTCACACCTGAAAATACAGACCCATTGGAGAGTCACACCTGAAACCACAGACCCATTGGAGAGTCACACCTAAAACTACAGACCCATTGCAGAGACACACCTGAAACTACAGGCCCTGTGGAGAGTCACACCTGAAACTACAGACCCATTGGAGAGTCACACCTGAAACTACAGGCCCTGTGGAGTGTCACAGCTGAAACTACAGACCCATTGGAGAGTCACACCTGAAACTACAGGCCCATTGGAGATACACACCTGAAACTACAGACTCATTGGAGAGACAAACCTGAAACTACAGGCCCATTGGAGATACACACCTGAAACTACAGAACCATTGGAGAGATACACCTGAAACTACAGGCCCATTGGAGAGTCACACCTGAAACTACAGGCCCATTGGAGGGTCACACCTAAAACTACAGACCCATTGGAGGGTCAAACCAGAAACTACAGACCCATTGGAGAGTCACACCTGAAACTACAGGCACATTGGAGAGTCACACCTGAAACTACAGGCACATTGGAGAGTCACACCTAAAAATACAGATCCATTGGAGAGTCACACCTGAAACGACAGACCCATTGGAGAGTCACACCTGAAACTACAGATCCATTGGAGAGACACACCTGAAATGACAGACCCATTGGAGAGTCAAACCTAAAAATATAGATCCATTGGAGAGTCACACCTGAAACTAAAGACCCATTGGAGAGTCAAACCTAAAAATACAGATCCATTGGAGAGTCACACCTGAAACTACAGACCCATTGGAGAGACACACCTGAAACTACAGACCGTTTGGAGAGTCACACCTGAAACTTCAGGCCCGTTGGAGAGTCACACCTGAAACTACAGACCCATTGGAGAGTCACACCTGAAACTACAGACCCACTGGACTTTCACACCTGAAACTACAGGTCCATTTCAGGGTCACACCTGAAACTACAGGCCGATTGGAGGGTCACACCTGAAACTACAGGCCCATTGGTGAGACACACCTGAAACTACAGGCCCATTGGAGAGTCACACCTGAAAGTACAGGCCCATTGGAGAGTCACACCTGAAACTACAGACCCATTGGAGAGTCACACCTGAAACTACAGACCCGTTGGAGAGTCACACCTGAAACTACAGACCCGTTGGAGAGTCACACCTGAAACTACAGACCCATTGGAGAGTCACACCTGAAACTACAGACCCGTTGGAGAGTCTCACCTGAAGCGAGAATCCCATTGGAGAGTCACATCTGAAACTACAGTCCCATTGGAGGATCACACCTGAAACTACAGACCCATTGGAGAGTCACACCTGAAACTACAGACCGATTGGAGAGACACACCTGAAACTACAGACCCATTGGAGAGACAAACCTGACACTACAGGCCCATTGGAGATACACACCTGAAACTACAGAACCATTGGAGAGATACACCTGAAACTACAGGCCCAATGGAGAGTCACACCTGAAACTACAGGCCCATTGGAGAGACACACTTGATACTACAGACCCATTGGAGGGTCACACCTGAAACTACAGGCCCATTGGAGGGTCACACCTGAAACTACAGACCCATTGGAGAGACACACCTGAAACTACAGACCCATTGGAGGGCCACACCTGAAACTACAGACCCATTGGAGAGTCACACCTGAAACTACAGGCCCATTGGAGGGACACAACTGAAACTACAGGGCCATTGAAGAGTCACACCTGAAACTACACACACATTGGAGGGCCACACCTGAAACTACAGACCCATTGGAGAGTCACACCTGAAACTACAGACCCATTAGAGGGTCACACCTGAATCTTCAGGCCCATTGGTGAGTCAAGCCTGAAACTATGACCATTGCGGGGTCACACCTGAAACCACAGACCCATTGGAGAGTCACACCTGAAACTACAGGCCCATTGGAGAGTCAAGCCTGAAACTATGCCCATTGGAGAGACAAACCTGAAAATACAGGCCCATTGGAGAGTCACACCTGAAACAACAGACCCATTGGAGAGACACACCTGAAACTGCAGGCCCTGTGGAGAGTCACACTTGAAACTACAGACCCATTGGAGAGTCACAACTGAAACTACAGACCCATTGGAGAGTCACACCTGAAACTATAGGCCCATTGGAGGGTCACACCTGAAACTATAGGCCCATTGGAGGGTCACACCTGAAACCACAGACCCATTGGAGAGTCACACCTGAAACTACAGACCCATTGGAGGGTCATACCTGAAACTACAGACCCATTGGAGAGTCACACCCAAAACTACAGGCCAATTGGAGGGTCACACCCAAAACTACAGACCCATTGGAGAGTCACAACTGAAACTACAGACCCATTGGAGGGTCATACCTCAAACTACAGACCCATTGGAGGGTCACACCTGAAACCACAGACCCATTGGAGAGTCACACCTGAAACTTCAGACCCATTGAAGAGAGACACACCTGAAACTACAGGCCCATTGGAGGGTCACACCTGAAACCACAGACCCATTGGAGAGTCACACCTGAAACTACAGGCCCATTGGAGAGTCAAGCCTGAAACTATGCCCATTGGAGAGACAAACCGGAAAATACAGTCCCATTGGAGAGTCACACCTGAAAATACAGTCCCATTGGAGAGACACACCTGAAAATACAGTCCCATTGGAGAGTCACACCTGAAAATAAAGTCCCATTGGAGGGTCACACCTGAAACTGCAGACCAATTGGAGAGTCACACCTGAAACTACAGGCCCATTGGAGGGTCACACCTGAAACTACACACCCATTGGAGGGCCACACCTGAAACTACAGGCCCATTGGAGGGTCACACCTGAAACTACAGGCCCATTGGAGGGTCACACCTGAAACTACAGACCCATTGGAGAGTGACACCTGAAACTACAGACCCATTGGAGAGTCACACCTGAAACGATGCCCATTGGAGAGTCACACCTGAAACGATGCCCATTGGAGAGACAACCCTGAAAATACAGTCCCAATGGAGAGTCACACCTGAAACTACAGGCCCATTGGAGAGTCACACCTGAAAATACAGACCCATTGGAGAGTCACACCTGAAACCACAGACCCATTGGAGAGTCACACCTAAAACTACAGACCCATTGCAGAGACACACCTGAAACTACAGGCCCTGTGGAGAGTCACACCTGAAACTACAGACCCATTGGAGAGTCACACCTGAAACTACAGGCCCTGTGGAGTGTCACAGCTGAAACTACAGACCCATTGGAGAGTCACACCTGAAACTACAGGCCCATTGGAGATACACACCTGAAACTACAGACTCATTGGAGAGACAAACCTGAAACTACAGGCCCATTGGAGATACACACCTGAAACTACAGAACCATTGGAGAGATACACCTGAAACTACAGGCCCATTGGAGAGTCACACCTGAAACTACAGGCCCATTGGAGGGTCACACCTAAAACTACAGACCCATTGGAGGGTCAAACCAGAAACTACAGACCCATTGGAGAGTCACACCTGAAACTACAGGCACATTGGAGAGTCACACCTGAAACTACAGGCACATTGGAGAGTCACACCTAAAAATACAGATCCATTGGAGAGTCACACCTGAAACGACAGACCCATTGGAGAGTCACACCTGAAACTACAGATCCATTGGAGAGACACACCTGAAATGACAGACCCATTGGAGAGTCAAACCTAAAAATATAGATCCATTGGAGAGTCACACCTGAAACTAAAGACCCATTGGAGAGTCAAACCTAAAAATACAGATCCATTGGAGAGTCACACCTGAAACTACAGACCCATTGGAGAGACACACCTGAAACTACAGACCGTTTGGAGAGTCACACCTGAAACTTCAGGCCCGTTGGAGAGTCACACCTGAAACTACAGACCCATTGGAGAGTCACACCTGAAACTACAGACCCACTGGACTTTCACACCTGAAACTACAGGTCCATTTCAGGGTCACACCTGAAACTACAGGCCGATTGGAGGGTCACACCTGAAACTACAGGCCCATTGGTGAGACACACCTGAAACTACAGGCCCATTGGAGAGTCACACCTGAAAGTACAGGCCCATTGGAGAGTCACACCTGAAACTACAGACCCATTGGAGAGTCACACCTGAAACTACAGACCCGTTGGAGAGTCACACCTGAAACTACAGACCCGTTGGAGAGTCACACCTGAAACTACAGACCCATTGGAGAGTCACACCTGAAACTACAGACCCGTTGGAGAGTCTCACCTGAAGCGAGAATCCCATTGGAGAGTCACATCTGAAACTACAGTCCCATTGGAGGATCACACCTGAAACTACAGACCCATTGGAGAGTCACACCTGAAACTACAGACCGATTGGAGAGACACACCTGAAACTACAGACCCATTGGAGAGACAAACCTGACACTACAGGCCCATTGGAGATACACACCTGAAACTACAGAACCATTGGAGAGATACACCTGAAACTACAGGCCCAATGGAGAGTCACACCTGAAACTACAGGCCCATTGGAGAGACACACTTGATACTACAGACCCATTGGAGGGTCACACCTGAAACTACAGGCCCATTGGAGGGTCACACCTGAAACTACAGACCCATTGGAGAGACACACCTGAAACTACAGACCCATTGGAGGGCCACACCTGAAACTACAGACCCATTGGAGAGTCACACCTGAAACTACAGGCCCATTGGAGGGACACAACTGAAACTACAGGGCCATTGAAGAGTCACACCTGAAACTACACACACATTGGAGGGCCACACCTGAAACTACAGACCCATTGGAGAGTCACACCTGAAACTACAGACCCATTAGAGGGTCACACCTGAATCTTCAGGCCCATTGGTGAGTCAAGCCTGAAACTATGACCATTGCGGGGTCACACCTGAAACCACAGACCCATTGGAGAGTCACACCTGAAACTACAGGCCCATTGGAGAGTCAAGCCTGAAACTATGCCCATTGGAGAGACAAACCTGAAAATACAGGCCCATTGGAGAGTCACACCTGAAACAACAGACCCATTGGAGAGACACACCTGAAACTGCAGGCCCTGTGGAGAGTCACACTTGAAACTACAGACCCATTGGAGAGTCACAACTGAAACTACAGACCCATTGGAGAGTCACACCTGAAACTATAGGCCCATTGGAGGGTCACACCTGAAACTATAGGCCCATTGGAGGGTCACACCTGAAACCACAGACCCATTGGAGAGTCACACCTGAAACTACAGACCCATTGGAGGGTCATACCTGAAACTACAGACCCATTGGAGAGTCACACCCAAAACTACAGGCCAATTGGAGGGTCACACCCAAAACTACAGACCCATTGGAGAGTCACAACTGAAACTACAGACCCATTGGAGGGTCATACCTCAAACTACAGACCCATTGGAGGGTCACACCTGAAACCACAGACCCATTGGAGAGTCACACCTGAAACTTCAGACCCATTGAAGAGAGACACACCTGAAACTACAGGCCCATTGGAGGGTCACACCTGAAACCACAGACCCATTGGAGAGTCACACCTGAAACTACAGGCCCATTGGAGAGTCAAGCCTGAAACTATGCCCATTGGAGAGACAAACCGGAAAATACAGTCCCATTGGAGAGTCACACCTGAAAATACAGTCCCATTGGAGAGACACACCTGAAAATACAGTCCCATTGGAGAGTCACACCTGAAAATAAAGTCCCATTGGAGGGTCACACCTGAAACTGCAGACCAATTGGAGAGTCACACCTGAAACTACAGGCCCATTGGAGGGTCACACCTGAAACTACACACCCATTGGAGGGCCACACCTGAAACTACAGGCCCATTGGAGGGTCACACCTGAAACTACAGGCCCATTGGAGGGTCACACCTGAAACTACACACCCATTGGAGGGCCACACCTGAAACTACAGTCCCATTGGAGAGTCACACCTGAAACTACAGGCCCATTGGAGGGTCACACCTGAAACTACAGACCCATTGGAGAGTCACACCTGAAACTACAGGCCCATTGGAGGGTCACACCTGAAACTACAGACCCATTGGAGAGTCACACCTGAAACTACAGACCCATTGGAGGGTCACACCTGAAACGACAGACCCATTGGAGAGTCACACCTGAAACTACAGGCCCTGAGGAGAGTCACACCTGAAACTTCAGGCCCATTGGAGAGTCACACCTGAAACTATGCCCATTGGAGAGACAACTCTGAAAATACAGTCCCAATGGAGAGTCACACCTAAAAATACAGACCCATTGGAGAGTCACACCTGAAACTACAGATCCATTGGAGAGACACACCTGAAATGACAGACCCATTGGAGAGTCACACCTAAAAATAAAGATCCATTGGAGAGTCACACCTGAAACTACAGATCCATTGGAGAGACACACCTGAAATGACAGACCCATTGGAGAGTCACACCTAAAAATAAAGATCCATTGGAGAGTCACACCTGAAACTACAGACCCATTGGAGAGTCACACCTGCAACTACAGACCCATTGGAGAGACACACCTGAAACTACAGACCGTTTGGAGAGTCACACCTGAAACTGCAGACCCACTGGGCTTTCACACCTGAAACTACAGGTCCATTTCAGGGTCACACCTGAAACTACAGGCCGATTGGAGGGTCACACCTGAAACTGCAGGCCCATTGGTGAGACACACCTGAAACTACAGGCCCATTGGAGAGTCACACCTGAAACTACAGACCCATTGGAGAGTCACACCTGAAACTACAGACCCGTTGGAGAGTCACACCTGAAACTACAGACCCGTTGGAGAGTCACACCTGAAACTACAGACCCATTGGAGAGTCACACCTGAAACTACAGGCCCTGTGGAGAGTCAAGCCTAAAACTACAGGCCCATTGGAGAGACAAACCTGAAAATACAGACCCATTGGAGAGTGACACCTGAAACTACAGGCCCTGAGGAGAGTCACACCTGAAACTTCAGGCCCATTGGAGAGTCACACCTGAAACGATGCCCATTGGAGAGACAACCCTGAAAATACAGTCCCATTGGAGAGTCACACCTGAAACGATGCCCATTGGAGAGACACACCTGAAAATACAGGCCCATTGGAGAGTCACACCTGAAACGACAGACCCATTGGAGAGTGACACCTGAAACTACAGGCCCTGAGGAGAGTCACACCTGAAACTTCAGGCCCATTGGAGAGTCACACCTGAAACGATGCCCATTGGAGAGACAACCCTGAAAATACAGTCCCAATGGAGAGTCACACCTGAAACTACAGGCCCATTGGAGAGTCACACCTGAAAATACAGACCCATTGGAGAGTCACACCTGAAACCACAGACCCATTGGAGAGTCACACCAAAAACTACAGACCCATTGCAGAGACACACCTGAAACTACAGGCCCTGTGGAGAGTCACACCTGAAACTACAGACCCATTGGAGAGTCACACCTGAAACTACAGGCCCTGTGGAGAGTCACAGCTGAAACTACAGACCCATTGGAGAGTCACACCTGAAACTACAGGCCCTGTGGAGAGTCACACCTGAAACTACAGGCCCATTGGAGATACACACCTGAAACTACAGACTCATTGGAGAGACAAACCTGAAACTACAGGCCCATTGGAGATACACACCTGAAACTACAGAACCATTGGAGAGATACACCTGAAACCACAGGCCCATTGGAGAGTCACACCTGAAACTACAGGCCCATTGGAGGGTCACACCTAAAACTACAGACCCATTGGAGGGTCAAACCAGAAACTACAGACCCATTGGAGAGTCACACCTGAAACTACAGGCACATTGGAGAGTCACACCTAAAAATACAGATCCATTGGAGAGTCACACCTGAAACGACAGACCCATTGGAGAGTCACACCTGAAACTACAGATCCATTGGAGAGACACACCTGAAATGACAGACCCATTGGAGAGTCACACCTAAAAATATAGATCCATTGGAGAGTCACACCTGAAACTAAAGACCCATTGGAGAGTCAAACCTAAAAATACAGATCCATTGGAGAGTCACACCTGAAACTACAGACCCATTGGAGAGTCACACCTGGAACTACAGACCCATTGGAGAGACACACCTGAAACTACAGACCGTTTGGAGAGTCACACCTGAAACTTCAGACCCGTTGGAGAGTCACACCTGAAACTACAGACCCATTGGAGAGTCACACCTGAAACTACAGACCCACTGGACTTTCACACCTGAAACTACAGGTCCATTTCAGGGTCACACCTGAAACTACAGGCCGATTGGAGGGTCACACCTGAAACTACAGGCCCATTGGTGAGACACACCTGAAACTACAGGCCCATTGGAGAGTCACACCTGAAACTACAGATCCATTGGAGAGACACACCTGAAATGACAGACCCATTGGAGAGTCACACCTAAAAATATAGATCCATTGGAGAGTCACACCTGAAACTAAAGACCCATTGGAGAGTCAAACCTAAAAATACAGATCCATTGGAGAGTCACACCTGAAACTACAGACCCATTGGAGAGTCACACCTGGAACTACAGACCCATTGGAGAGACACACCTGAAACTACACACCCATTGGAGGGCCACACCTGAAACTACAGGCCCATTGGAGGGTCACACCTGAAACTACAGGCCCATTGGAGGGTCACACCTGAAACTACACACCCATTGGAGGGCCACACCTGAAACTACAGTCCCATTGGAGAGTCACACCTGAAACTACAGGCCCATTGGAGGGTCACACCTGAAACTACAGACCCATTGGAGAGTCACACCTGAAACTACAGGCCCATTGGAGGGTCACACCTGAAACTACACACCCATTGGAGGGCCACACCTGAAACTACAGTCCCATTGGAGAGTCACACCTGAAACTACAGGCCCATTGGAGGGTCACACCTGAAACTACAGACCCATTGGAGAGTCACACCTGAAACTACAGGCCCATTGGAGGCTCACACCTGAAACTACACACCCATTGGAGGGCCACACCTGAAACTACAGACCCATTGGAGAGTCACACCTGAAACGACAGTCCATTGGAGAGTCACACCTGAAACTACAGGCCCTGAGGAGAGTCACACCTGAAACTTCAGGCCCATTGGAGAGTCACACCTGAAACTATGCCCATTGGAGAGACAACTCTGAAAATACAGTCCCAATGGAGAGTCACACCGAAAAATACAGATCCATTGGAGAGTCACACCTGAAACGACAGACCCATTGGAGAGTCACACCTGAAACTACAGATCCATTGGAGAGACACACCTGAAATGACAGACCCATTGGAGAGTCACACCTAAAAATAAAGATCCATTGGAGAGTCACACCTGAAACTACAGACCCATTGGAGAGTCAAACCTAAAAATACAGATCCATTGGAGAGTCACACCTGAAACTACAGACCCATTGGAGAGTCAGACCTGGAACTACAGACCCATTGGAGAGACACACCTGAAACTACAGACCGTTTGGAGAGTCACACCTGAAACTGCAGACCCACTGGGCTTTCACACCTGAAACTACAGGTCCATTTCAGGGTCACACCTGAAACTACAGGCCGATTGGAGGGTCACACCTGAAACTACAGGCCCATTGGTGAGACACACCTGAAACTACAGGCCCATTGGTGAGTCACACCTGAAAGTACAGGCCCATTGGAGAGTCACACCTGAAACTACAGACCCATTGGAGAGTCACACCTGAAACTACAGACCCGTTGGAGAGTCACACCTGAAACTACAGGCCCGTTGGAGAGTCACACCTGAAACTACAGACCCATTGGAGAGTCACACCTGAAACTACAGACCCGTTGGAGAGTCTCACCTGAAGCGAGAATCTCATTGGAGAGTCACATCTGAAACTACAGTCCCATTGGAGGATCACACCTGAAACTACAGACCCATTGGAGAGACACACCTGAAACTACAGACCGATTGGAGAGTCACACCTGAAACTACAGACCCATTGGAGAGTCGCACCTGAAACAACAGACCCATTGGAGAGTCACACCTGAAACTACAGACCCGTTGGAGAGTCTCACCTGAAGCGAGAATCCCATTGGAGAGTCACATCTGAAACTACAGTCCCATTGGAGGATCACACCTGAAACTACAGACCCATTGGAGAGACACACCTGAAACTACAGACCCATTGGAGAGTCACAGCTGAAACTACAGACCCACTGGACTTTCACACCTGAAACGACAGGTCCATTTCAGGGTCACACCTGAAACTACAGGCCGATTGGAGGGTCACACCTGAAACTACAGGCCCATTGGTGAGACACACCTGAAACTACAGGCCCATTGGTGAGTCACACCTGAAAGTACAGGCCCATTGGAGAGTCACACCTGAAACTACAGACCCATTGGAGAGTCACACCTGAAACTACAGACCCGCTGGAGAGTCTCACCTGAAGCGAGAATCCCATTGGAGAGTCACATCTGAAACTACAGTCCCATTGGAGGATCACACCTGAAACTACAGACCCATTGGAGAGACACACCTGAAACTACAGACCGATTGGAGAGTCACACCTGAAACTACAGACCCATTGGAGAGTCACACCTGAAACTACAGACCCGTTGGAGAGTCACACCTGAAACTACAGACCCATTGGAGAGTCACACCTGAAACTACAGACCCGTTGGAGAGTCTCACCTGAAGCGAGAATCCCATTGGAGAGTCACAACTGAAACTACAGGCCCATTGGAGAGTCACACCTGAAACTACAGACCCATTGGAGGGTCGCACCTGAAACTACAGACCCATTGGAGAGTCACACCTGAAACTAAAGACCCATTGGAGAGTCATAGCTAAAAATACAGATCCATTGGAGAGTCACACCTGAAACTACAGACCCATTGGAAAGTCACACCTGAAACTAAAGACGCATTGGAGAGTCATAGCTAAAAATACAGATCCATTGGAGAGTCACACCTGAAACTACAGACCCATTGGAGAGTCATAGCTAAAAATACAGATCCATTGGAGAGTCACACCTGAAAATACAGGCCCATTGGAGAGACACAACTGAAACTACAGACCTATTGGAGAGTCACACCTGAAACTACAGACCCATTAAAGAGTCACACCTGAAACTACAGGGCCATTGGATAGTCAGACCTGAAACTACAGGCCCATTGGAGAGTCACACCTGAAACTACAGACCCATTGGAGAGTCACACCTGAAACTACAGACACATTGGAGAGACACAACTGAAACGACAGGCCCATTGGAGAGACACAACTGAAACTACAGACCCATTGGAGAGTCATACCTGAAACTACAGGCCCATTGGAGAGACACAACTGAAACGACAGGCCCATTGGAGAGTCACACCTGAAACTACAGGCCCATTGGAGAGTCACACCTGAAACTACAGGCCATGTGGAGAGTCACACCTGAAACTACAGACCCATTGGAAAGACACACCTGAAACTACAGGCCCATTGGAGATACACACCTGAAACTAGAGACTCATTGGAGAGACAAACCTGAAACTACAGGCCCATTGGAGATACACACCTGAAACTACAGAACCATTGGAGAGATACACCTGAAACTACAGGCCCATTGGAGAGTCACACCTGAAACTACAGGCCCATTGGAGGGTCACACCTGAAACTACAGACCCATTGGAGGGTCAAACCAGAAACAACAGACCCATTGGAGTGTCACACCTGAAACTAGAGGCACATTGGAGAGTCAAACCTGAAACTACAGATCCATTGGAGAGACACACCTGAAATGACAGACCCATTGGAGAGTCACACCTAAAAATATAGATCCATTGGAGAGTCACACCTGAAACTAAAGACCCACTGGAGAGTCAAACCTAAAAATACAGATCCATTGGAGAGTCACACCTGAAACTACAGACCCATTGGAGAGTCACACCTGGAACTACAGACCCATTGGAGAGACACACCTGAAACTAGAGACTCATTGGAGAGACAAACCTGAAACTACAGGCCCATTGGAGATACACACCTGAAACTACAGAACCATTGGAGAGATACACCTGAAACTACAGGCCCATTGGAGAGTCACACCTGAAACTACAGGCCCATTGGAGGGTCACACCTGAAACTACAGACCCATTGGAGGGTCAAACCAGAAACAACAGACCCATTGGAGAGTCACACCTGAAACGACAGACACATTGGAGAGTCACACCTGAAACTACAGATCCATTGGAGAGACACACCTGAAACTAAAGACCCATTGGAGAGTCACACCTAAAAATATAGATCCATTGGAGAGTCACACCTGAAACTAAAGACCCACTGGAGAGTCAAACCTAAAAATACAGATCCATTGGAGAGTCACACCTGAAACTACAGACCCATTGGAGAGTCACACCTGGAACTACAGACCCATTGGAGAGACACACCTGAAACTACAGACCGTTTGGAGAGTCACACCTGAAACTTCAGACCCGTTGGAGAGTCACACCTGAAACTACAGGCCCATTGGAGGGTCACACCTGAAACTACAGACCCACTGGAGTTTCACACCTGAAACTACAGGTCCATTTCAGGGTCACACCTGAAACTACAGGCCGATTGGAGGGTCACACCTGAAACTACAGGCCCATTGGTGAGACACACCTGAAACTACAGGCCCATTGGAGAGTCACACCTGAAAGTACAGGCCCATTGGAGAGTCACACCTGAAACTACAGACCCATTGGAGAGTCACACCTGAAACTACAGACCCGTTGGAGAGTCACACCTGAAACTACAGACCCATTGGAGAGTCACACCTGAAACTACAGACCCGTTTGAGAGTCTCACCTGAAGCGAGAATCCCATTGGAGAGTCACATCTGAAACTACAGTCCCATTGGAGGATCACACCTGAAACTACAGACCCATTGGAGAGTCACACCTGAAACTACAGACCGATTGGAGAGTCACACCTGAAACTACAGACCCATTGGAGAGACAAACCTGACACTACAGGCCCATTGGAGATACACACCTGAAACTACAGAACCATTGGAGAGAAACACCTGAAACTACAGGCCCATTGGAGAGTCACACCTGAAACTACAGGCCCATTGGAGAGACACACTTGATACTACAGACCCATTGGAGGGTCACACCTGAAACTACAGGCCCATTGGAGGGTCACACCTGAAACTACAGACCCATTGGAGAGACACACCTGAAACTACAGACCCATTGGAGAGCCACACCTGAAACTACAGACCCATTGGAGAGACACACCTGAAATGACAGACCCATTGGAGGGCCACACCTGAAACTACAGACCCATTGGAGAGTCACACCTGAAACTACAGGCCCATTGGAGGGACACAACTGAAACTACAGGGCCATTGAAGAGTCACACCTGAAACTACAGAACCATTGGAGGGTCACACCTGAAACTACAGGCCAATTGGAGGTTCACACATGAAACTACACACACATTGGAGGGCCACACCTGAAACTACAGACCCATTGGAGAGTCACACCTGAAACTACAGACCCATTAGAGGGTCACACCTGAATCTTCAGGCCCATTGGTGAGTCAAGCCTGAAACTATGACCATTGCGGTGTCACACCTGAAACCACAGACCCATTGGAGAGTCACACCTGAAACTACAGGCCCATTGGAGAGTCAAGCCTGAAACTATGCCCATTGGAGAGACAAACCTGAAACTGCAGGCCCTGTGGAGAGTCACACTTGAAACTACAGACCCATTGGAGAGTCAAAACTGAAACTACAGACCCATTGGAGGGTCATACCTGAAACTACAGACCCATTGGAGAGTCACACCTGAAACTATAGGCCCATTGGAGGGTCACACCTGAAACCACAGACCCATTGGAGAGTCACACCTGAAACTACAGACCCATTGGAGGGTCATACCTGAAACTACAGACCCATTGGAGAGTCATACCCAAAACTACAGGCCAATTGGAGGGTCACACCCAAAACTACAGACCCATTGGAGAGTCACACCTGAAACCACAGACCCATTGGAGAGTCACACCTGAAACTACAGGCCCATTGGAGAGTCAAGCCTGAAACTATGCCCATTGGAGAGACAAACCGGAAAATACAGTCCCATTGGAGAGTCACACCTGAAAATACAGTCCCATTGGAGAGACACACTTGATACTACAGACCCATTGGAGGGTCACACCTGAAACTACAGGCCCATTGGAGGGTCACACCTGAAACTACAGACCCATTGGAGAGACACACCTGAAACTACAGACCCATTGGAGAGCCACACCTGAAACTACAGACCCATTGGAGAGACACACCTGAAATGACAGACCCATTGGAGGGCCACACCTGAAACTACAGACCCATTGGAGAGTCACACCTGAAACTACAGGCCCATTGGAGGGACACAACTGAAACTACAGGGCCATTGAAGAGTCACACCTGAAACTACAGAACCATTGGAGGGTCACACCTGAAACTACAGGCCAATTGGAGGTTCACACATGAAACTACACACACATTGGAGGGCCACACCTGAAACTACAGACCCATTGGAGAGTCACACCTGAAACTACAGACCCATTAGAGGGTCACACCTGAATCTTCAGGCCCATTGGTGAGTCAAGCCTGAAACTATGACCATTGCGGTGTCACACCTGAAACCACAGACCCTTTGGAGAGTCACACCTGAAACTACAGGCCCATTGGAGAGTCAAGCCTGAAACTATGCCCATTGGAGAGACAAACCTGAAAATACAGGCCCATTGGAGAGTCACACTTGAAACAACAGACCCATTGGAGAGACACACCTGAAACTGCAGACCCATTGGAGAGTCACACCTGAAACTACAGACCCATTGGAGGGTCATACCTGAAACTACAGACCCATTGGAGAGTCATACCCAAAACTACAGGCCAATTGGAGGGTCACACCCAAAACTACAGACCCATTGGAGAGTCACAACTGAAACTACAGACCCATTGGAGGGTCATACCTGAAACTACAGACCCATTGGAGGGTCACACCCAAAACTACAGACCCATTGGAGGGTCACACCTGAAACCACAGACCCATTGGAGAGTCACACCTGAAACTTCAGACCCATTGAAGAGAGACACACCTGAAACTACAGGCCCATTGGAGGGTCACACCTGAAACCACAGACCCATTGGAGAGTCACACCTGAAACTACAGGCCCATTGGAGAGTCAAGCCTGAAACTATGCCCATTGGAGAGACAAACCGGAAAATACAGTCCCATTGGAGAGTCACACCTGAAAATACAGTCCCATTGGAGAGACACACCTGAAAATACAGTCCCATTGGAGAGTCACACCTGAAAATAAAGTCCCATTGGAGGGTCACACCTGAAACTGCAGACCCATTGGAGAGTCACACCTGAAACTACAGGCCCATTGGAGGGTCACACCTGAAACTACACACCCATTGGAGGGCCACACCTGAAACTACAGGCCCATTGGAGGGTCACACCTGAAACTACAGGCCCATTGGAGGGTCACACCTGAAACTACACACCCATTGGAGGGCCACACCTGAAACTGCAGTCCCATTGGAGAGTCACACCTGAAACTACAGGCCCATTGGAGGGTCACACCTGAAACTACAGACCCATTGGAGAGTCACACCTGAAACTACAGGCCCATTGGAGGGTCACACCTGAAACTACACACCCATTGGAGGGCCACACCTGAAACTACAGACCCATTGGAGAGTCACACCTGAAACGACAGACCCATTGGAGAGTCACACCTGAAACTACAGGCCCTGAGGAGAGTCACACCTGAAACTTCAGGCCCATTGGAGAGACAACTCTGAAAATACAGTTCCAATGGAGAGTCACACCTAAAAATACAGATCCATTGGAGAGTCACACCTGAAACGACAGACCCATTGGAGAGTCACACCTGAAACTACAGACCCATTGGAGAGACACACCTGAAACTACAGACCGTTTGGAGAGTCACACCTGAAACTGCAGACCCACTGGACTTTCACACCTGAAACTACAGGTCCATTTCAGGGTCACACCTGAAACTACAGGCCGATTGGAGGGTCACACCTGAAACTACAGGCCCATTGGTGAGACACACCTGAAACTACAGGCCCATTGGTGAGTCACACCTGAAACTACAGACCCATTGGAGAGTCACACCTGAAACAACAGACCCATTGGAGAGTCACAGCTGAAACTACAGACCCGTTGGAGAGTCTCACCTGAAGCGAGAATCCCATTGGAGAGTCACATCTGAAACTACAGTCCCATTGGAGGATCACACCTGAAACTACAGACCCATTGGAGAGACACACCTGAAACTACAGACCCATTGGAGAGTCACACCTGGAACTACAGACCCATTGGAGAGACACACCTGAAACTACAGACCGTTTGGAGAGTCACACCTGAAACTGCAGACCCACTGGACTTTCACACCTGAAACTACAGGTCCATTTCAGGGTCACACCTGAAACTACAGGCCCATTGGTGAGACACACCTGAAACTACAGGCCCATTGGTGAGTCACACCTGAAAGTACAGGCCCATTGGAGAGTCACACCTGAAACTACCGACCCATTGGAGAGTCACACCTGAAACTACAGACCCGTTGGAGAGTCTCACCTGAAGCGAGAATCCCATTGGAGAGTCATATCTGAAACTACAGTCCCATTGGAGGATCACACCTGAAACTACAGACCCATTGGAGAGACACACCTGAAACTACAGACCGATTGGTGAGTCACACCTGAAACTACAGACCCATTGGAGAGTCACACCTGAAACAACAGACCCATTGGAGAGTCACACCTGAAACTACAGACCCGTTGGAGAGTCACACCTGAAACTACAGACCCGTTGGAGAGTCACACCTGAAACTACAGACCCATTGGAGAGTCACACCTGAAACTACAGACCCATTGGAGGGTCACACCTGAAACTACAGACCCATTGGAGAGTCACACCTGAAACTAAAGACCCATTGGAGAGTCATAGCTAAAAATACAGATCCATTGGAGAGTCACACCTGAAACTAAAGACCCATTGGAGAGTCATAGCTAAAAATACAGATCCATTGGAGAGTCACACCTGAAACTACAGACCGATTGGAGAGTCATAGCTAAAAATACAGACCCATTGGAGAGTCACACCTGGAACTGCAGACCCATTGGAGAGACACACCTGAAACTACAGACCGTTTGGAGAGTCACACCTGAAATTACAGGTCCATTTCAGGGTCACACCTGAAACTACAGACCCATTGGAGAGACACACCTGAAACTACAGACCGTTTGGAGAGTCACACCTGAAACTACAGGTCCATTTCAGGGTCACACCTGAAACTACAGGCCGATTGGAGGGTCACACCTGAAACTACAGGCCCATTGGTGAGACACACCTGAAACTACAGGCCCATTGGTGAGTCACACCTGAAAGTACAGGCCCATTGGAGAGTCACACCTGAAACTACAGACCCATTGGAGAGTCACACCTGAAACTACAGACCCGTTGGAGAGTCACACCTGAAACTACAGACCCGTTGGAGAGTCACACCTGAAACTACAGACCCATTGGAGAGTCACACCTGAAACTACAGACCCGTTGGAGAGTCTCACCTGAAGCGAGAATCCCATTGGAGAGTCACATCTGAAACTACAGTCCCATTGGAGGATCACACCTGAAACTACAGACCCATTGGAGAGTCACACCTGAAACTACAGACCCATTGGAGAGTCACACCTGAAACAACAGACCCATTGGAGAGTCAGACCTGAAACTACAGACCCGTTGGAGAGTCACACCTGAAACTACAGACCCGTTGGAGAGTCACACCTGAAACTACAGACCCATTGGAGAGTCACACCTGAAACTACAGACCCGTTGGAGAGTCTCACCTGAAGCGAGAATCCCATTGGAGAGTCACAACTGAAACTACAGGCCCATTGGAGAGTCACACCTGAAACTACAGACCCATTGGAGAGTCACAGCTAAAAATACAGATCCATTGGAGAGTCACACCTGAAACTACAGACCCATTGGAAAGTCACACCTGAAACTAAAGACCCATTGGAGAGTCATAGCTAAAAATACAGATCCATTGGAGAGTCACACCTGAAACTACAGACCCATTGGAGAGTCATAGCTAAAAATACAGATCCATTGGAGAGTCACACCTGAAAATACAGGCCCATTGGAGAGACACAACTGAAACTACAGACCTATTGGAGAGTCACACCTGAAACTACAGACCCATTAAAGAGTCACACCTGAAACTACAGGGCCATTGGATAGTCAGACCTGAAACTACAGGCCCATTGGAGAGTCACACCTGAAACTACAGACCTATTGGAGAGTCACACCTGAAGCTACACGCCCATTGGAGAGACACAACTGAAACGACAGGACCATTGGAGAGTCACACCTGAAACTACAGGCCCATTGGAGAGTCACACCTGAAACTACAGGCCCATTGGAGAGTCACACCTGAAACTACAGGCCCATTGGAGAGACACACCTGAAACTACAGACCCATTGGAGAGTCACACCTGAAACTACAGACCCATTGGAGAGTCACACCTGAAACTACAGGCCCTGTGGAGAGTCACACCTGAAACTACAGACCCATTGGAAAGACACACCTGAAACTACAGGCCCATTGGAGAGACACACCTGAAACTACAGGCCCATTGGAGAGTCAAACCTGAAACTACAGGCCCATTGGAGAGACACACCTGAAACTGCAGGCCCATTGAAGAGTCACACCTGAAACTACAGACCCATTGGAGAGTCACAGCTGAAACCACAAACCTATTGGAGAGACACACCTGAAACTACAGACCAATTGGACTTTCACACCTGAAACTACAGGCCCAGTGGAGGGTCATACCTGAAACTGCAGGCCCATTGGAGAGTCACACCTGAAACTACTGGCCCTGAGGAGAGTCACACCTGAAACTTCAGGCCCATTGGAGAGTCACACCTGAAACTACAGACCCATTGGAGAGACACACCTGAAACTACAGGCCCCGTGGAGAGTCACACCTGAAACTACAGACCCATTGGAGAGTCACACCTGAAACTACAGGCCCTGTGGAGAGTCACAGCTGAAACTACAGACCAATTGGAGAGACACACCTGAAACTACAGGCCCATTGGTGTTACACACCTGAAACGACAGGACCATTGGAGATACACACCTGAAACTACAGACCCATTGGAGAGTCACACCTGAAACTACAGAACCATTGGAGAGTCACACCTGAAACTACAGAACCATTGGAGAGTCACACCTGAAACTACAGAACCATTGGAGAGAGACACCTGAAACTACAGGCCCATTGGAGAGTCACACCTGAAACTACAGGCCCATTGGAGAGTCACACCTGAAACTGCAGAACCATTGGAGAGTCACACCTGAAACTACAGGCCCTGTCGAGAGTCACACCTGAAACTGCAGACCCATTGGAGAGACACACCTGAAACTACAGACCCATTGGAGATACACACTTGATACTAGAGACCCATTGGAGAGACACAACTGAAACGACAGGCCCATTGGAGAGACACAACTGAAACTACAGACCTATTGGAGAGTCACACCTGAAACTAGAGACCCATTGGAGAGTCACACCTGAAACTACAGGCCCATTGGAGAGTCACACCTGAAACTACAGGCCCATTGGAGAGTCACACCTGAAACTACAGGCCCTGTGGAGAGTCACACCTGAAACTACAGGCCCATTGGAGAGTCACACCTGAAACTTCAGGCCCATTGGAGAGTCACACCTAAAAATACAGATCCATTGGAGAGTCACACCTGAAACAACAGGTGCATTGGAGAGTCACACCTGGAACTGCAGACCCATTGGAGAGACACACCTGAAACGACAGGCCCATTGGAGAGACACACCTGAAACTACAGAACTATTGGAGAGTCACACCTGAAACTACAGAACCATTGGAGAGAGACACCTGAAACTACAGGCCCATTGGAGAGTCACACCTGAAACTACAGAACCATTGGAGAGAGACACCTGAAACTACAGGCCCATTGGAGAGTCACACCTGAAACTGCAGAACCATTGGAGAGTCACACCTGAAACTACAGGCCCTGTGGAGAGTCACAGCTGAAACTACAGACCAATTGGAGGGTCATACCTGAAACTACAGACCCATTGGAGAGTCACACCTGAAACTACAGACCCATTGGAGATACACACTTGATACGACAGGCCCATTGGAGAGTCACACCTGAAACAACAGGCCCTGTGGAGAGTCACACCTGAAACTACAGACCCATTGGAAAGACACACCTGAAACTACAGACCCATTGGAGATACACACTTGATACTAGAGACCCATTGGAGGGTCACACCTGAAGCTACAGACCCATTGGAGAGTCACACCTGAAACTACAGGCACATTGGAGAGTCACACCTAAAAATATAGATCCATTGGAGAGTCACACCTGAAACGAAAGACCCATTGGAGAATCAAACCTAAAAATACAGATCCATTGGAGAGTCATACCTGAAACTGCAGATCCATTGGAGAGTCACACCTGAAACTACAGACCCATTGGAGAGTCACACCTGAAACTACAGGCCCATTGGAGAGTCACACCTGAAACAACAGGCCCTGAGGAGAGTCACACCGGAAACTTCAGGCCCATTGGAGAGTCAAGCCTGAAACTATGCCCATTGGAGAGTCACACCTGAAACCACAGACCCATTGGAGAGTCACACCTGAAACTACAGACCCATTGGAGAGTCACACCTGAAACTACAGGCCCATTGGAGAGTCACACCTGAAACTACAGACCCATTGGAGAGTCACACCTGAAACTACAGACCCATTGGAGAGTCACACCTGAAACTACAGGCCCATTGGAGAGTCACACCTGAAACTACAGGCCCATTGGAGAGTCACACCTGAAACTACAGACCCATTGGAGAGTCACACCTGAAACTACAGACCCATTGGAGAGTCACACCTGAAACTACAGACCCATTGGAGAGTCACACCTGAAACTACAGGCCCATTGGAGAGTCACACCTGAAACTACAGGCCCATTGGAGAGTCACACCTGAAACTACAGGCCCATTGGAGAGTCACACCTGAAACTTCAGGCCCATTGGAGAGTCACACCTAAAAATACAGATCCATTGGAGAGTCACACCTGAAACAACCAACCCATTGGAGAGTCACACCTGAAACTACATGTGCATTGGAGAGACACACCTGGAACTGCAGACCCATTGGAGAGTCACACCTGAAACTACAGACCAATTGGACTTTCACACCTGAAACTACAGGCCCATTTGAGGGTCACACCTGAAACTACAGGCCCAGTGGAGAGTCAATCCTGAAACGACAGGCCCTGTGGAGAGTCACACCTGAAACTACAGACCCATTGGAAAGACACACCTGAAACTACAGGCCCATTGGAGAGACACACCTGGAACTGCAGACCCATTGGAGAGTCACACCTGAAACTACAGACCAATTGGACTTTCACACCTGAAACTACAGGCCCATTTGAGGGTCACACCTGAAACTACAGGCCCAGTGGAGAGTCAAACCTGAAACGACAGGCCCTGTGGAGAGTCACACCTGAAACTACAGACCCATTGGAAAGACACACCTGAAACGACAGGCCCATTGGAGAGACACACCTGAAACGACAGGCCCATTGGAGAGTCAAACCTGAAACTACAGGCCCATTGAAGAGTCAAACCTGAAACAACAAACCCATTGGACAGACACACCTGAAACTACAGACCCACTGGAGAGTCACACCTGAAACCACAGGTACATTGGAGAGACACACCTGAAACTACAGGCACATTGGAGAGTCACACCTGAAACTACAGACCAATTGGACTTTCACACCTGAAACTACAAACCAATTGGACTTTCACACCTGAAACTACTGGCCCTGAGGAGAGTCACACCTGAAACTTCAGGCCCATTGGAGAGTCAAGCCTGAAACTATGCCCATTGGAGAGACAAATCTGAAAATACAGTCCCATTGGAGAGTCAAACCTGAAACTACAGACCCATTGGAGAGACACACCTGAAACGACAGGCCCCGTGGAGAGTCACACCTGAAACTACAGACCCATTGGAGAGTCACACCTGAAACTACAGGCCCTGTGGAGAGTCACAGCTGAAACTACAGACCAATTGGAGAGACACACCTGAAACTACAGGCCCATTGGTGTGACACACCTGAAACTACAGAACCATTGGAGAGTCACACCTGAAACGACAGAACCATTGGAGAGAGACACCTGAAACTACAGGCCCATTGGAGAGTCACACCTGAAACTAGAGAACCATTGGAGAGAGACACCTGAAACTACAGGCCCATTGGAGAGACACACCTGAAACTACAGAACCATTGGAGAGTCACACCTGAAACTACAGAACCATTGGAGAGAGACACCTGAAACTACAGGCCCATTGGAGAGTCACACCTGAAACTAGAGAACCATTGGAGAGAGACACCTGAAACTACAGGCCCATTGGAGAGTCACACCTGAAACTACAGGCCCATTGGAGAGTCACACCTGAAAATACAGGCCCTGTGGAGAGTCACACCTGAAACTACAGGCCCTGTGGAGAGTCACACCTGAAACTACAGGCCCATTGGAGAGTCACACCTGAAACGTCAGGCCCATTGGAGAGTCACACCTAAAAATACAGATCCATTGGAGAGTCACACCTGAAACAACCAACCCATTGGAGAGTCACACCTGAAACTACAGGTGCATTGGAGAGTCACACCTGGAACTGCAGACCCATTGGAGAGACAAACCTGAAACTACAGAACCATTGGAGAGTCACACCTGAAACTACAGAACCATTGGAGAGTCACACCTGAAACTACAGAATCATTGGAGAGTCACACCTGAAACTGCAGAACCATTGGAGAGTCACACCTGAAACTACAGGCCCTGTGGAGAGTCACAGCTGAAACTACAGACCAATTGGAGGGTCATACCTGAAACTACAGACCCATTGGAGAGTCACACCTGAAACTACAGACCCATTGGAGATACACACTTGATACGACAGGCCCATTGGAGAGTCACACCTGAAACTACAGGCCCATTGGTGAGTCACACCTGAAACGTCAGGCCCATTGGAGAGTCACACCTAAAAATACAGATCCATTGGAGAGTCACACCTGAAACAACCAACCCATTGGAGAGTCATACCTGAAACTACAGGTGCATTGGAGAGTCACACCTGGAACTACAGACCCATTGGAGAGACACACCTGAAACGACAGGCCCATTGGAGAGACAAACCTGAAACTACAGAACCATTGGAGAGTCACACCTGAAACTACAGAACCATTGGAGAGTCACACCTGAAACTACAGAATCATTGGAGAGTCACACCTGAAACTGCAGAACCATTGGAGAGTCACACCTGAAACTACAGGCCCTGTGGAGAGTCACAGCTGAAACTACAGACCAATTGGAGGGTCATACCTGAAACTACAGACCCATTGGAGAGTCACACCTGGAACTGCAGACCCATTGGAGAGACACACCTGAAACGACAGGCCCATTGGAGAGACAAACCTGAAACTACAGAACCATTGGAGAGTCACACCTGAAACTACAGAACCATTGGAGAGTCACACCTGAAACTACAGAATCATTGGAGAGTCACACCTGAAACTGCAGAACCATTGGAGAGTCACACCTGAAACTACAGGCCCTGTGGAGAGTCACAGCTGAAACTACAGACCAATTGGAGGGTCATACCTGAAACTACAGACCCATTGGAGATACACACTTGATACGACAGGCCCATTGGAGAGTCACACCTGAAACTACAGGCCCTGTGAAGAGTCACACCTGAAACTACAGACCCATTGGAAAGACACACCTGAAACTACAGACCCATTGGAGATACACACTTGATACTAGAGACCCATTGGAGGGTCACACCTGAAGCTACAGACCCATTGGAGAGTCACACCTGAAACGACAGGCACATTGGAGAGTCACACCTGAAACTACAGACCCATTGGAGAGTCAAACCTAAAAATACAGATCCATTGGAGGAACACACCTGAAACAACAGACCCATTGGAGAGCGACACGTGAAACTACAGTCCCATTGGAGAGTCACAACTGAAACAACAGACCCATTGGAGAGACACACCTGAAACTCCCGACCCATTGGAGGATCACACCAGAAACTACAGACGCATTGGAGAGTCATACCTGAAACTACAGATCCATTGGAGAGTCACACCAGAAACTAAAGACCCATTGGAGAGACACACCTGAAACTACAGGCCCATTGGAGAGTCACACCAGAAACTAAAGACCCATTGGAGAGACACTCCTGAAACTACAGGCCCATTGGAGAGACACAACTGAAACGACAGGCCCATTGGAGAGACACAACTGAAACGACAGGCCCATTGGAGAGACACAACTGAAACGACAGGCCCATTGGAGAGACACAACTGAAACGACAGGCCCATTGGAGAGACACAACTGAAACGACAGGCCCATTGGAGAGACACAACTGAAACGACAGGCCCATTGGAGAGATACAACTGAAACTACAGACCGATTGGAGAGTCACACCTGAAACTAGAGACCCATTGGAGAGCCACACCTGAAACTACAGGCCCATTGGAGAGTCACACCTGAAACTGCAGGCCCATTGGAGAGACACAACTGAAACTACAGACCTATTGGAGAGTCACACCTGAAACTAGAGACCCATTGGAGAGCCACACCTGAAACTACAGGCCCATTGGAGAGTCACACCTGAAACTACAGGCCCATTGGAGAGTCACACCTGAAACTACAGGCCCTGTGGAGAGTCACACCTGAAACGACAGGCCCATTGGAGAGTCAAAACTGAAACTACAGACCCATTGAAGAGTCATACCTAAAACAACCAACCCATTGGAGAGTCACACCTGAAACTACAGGTGCATTGGAGAGTCACACCTGGAACTGCAGACCCATTGGAGAGTCACACCTGAAACTACAGACCCATTGGAGAGACACACCTGAAAAGACAGACCCTTTGGAGAGTCACACCTGAAACTACAGACCCATTTGAGGGTCACACCTGAAACTACAGGCCCATTTGAGGGTCACACCTGAAACTACAGGCCCAGTGGAGGGTCACACCTGAAACGACAGGCCCATTGGAGAGTCACACCTGAAACAACAGGCCCTGAGGAGAGTCACACCTGAAACTACAGGCCCATTGGAGAGTCAAGCCTGAAACTCTGCCCATTGGAGAGACAAACCTGAAACCACAGACCCATTGGAGAGTCACACCTGAAACCACAGACCCATTGGAGAGTCACACCTGAAACTACAGGCCCATTGGAGAGTCAAGCCTGAAACTCTGCCCATTGGAGAGACAAACCTGAAAATACAGTCCCATTGGAGAGTCACACCTGAAACTACAGACCCATTGGAGAGACACCCCTAAAACGAAAGACCCAATGGAGAGTCCCACCTGAAACTACAGGCCCATTGGAGAGTCACACCTGAAACTTCAGGCCCATTGGAGAGTCACACCTAAAAATACAGATCCATTGGAGAGTCACACCTGAAACAACCAACCCATTGGAGAGACACACCTGGAACTGCAGACCCATTGGAGAGACACACCTGAAATGACAGACCCTTTGGAGAGTCACACCTGAAACTACAGACTCATTTGAGGGTCACACCTGAAACTACAGGCCCATTTGAGGGTCACACCTGAAACTACGGGCCCAGTGGAGGGTCATACCTGAAACTACAGGCCCTGAGAAGAGTCACACCGGAAACTTCAGGCCCATTGGAGAGTCACACCTGAAACTACAGGCCCATTGGAGAGTCACACCTGAAACTACAGGCCCATTGGAGAATCAAGCCAGAAACTATGCCCATTGGAGAGACAAACCTGAAAATACAGTCCCATTGGAGAGTCACACCTGAAACTGCAGACCCATTGGAGAGTCACACCTGAAACTACTGACCCATTGGAGAGTCACACCTGAAACTACAGGACCATTGGTGATACACACCTGAAACTGCAGGCCCATTGGAGAGACACACCTGAAACTACAGGCCCTGTGGAGAGTCACACCAGAAACCACAGGCCCATTGGAGAAACCAACCTGAAACTGCAGGCCCATTGGAGAGACACAGTTGAAACTACAGAACCATTGGAGAGTCACACCTGAAACTACAGTCCCTGTGGAGAGTCACACCTGAAACTACAGACCCATTGGAGGGTCACACCTGAAACTACAGACCCATTGGAGAGACATATCTGAAACGACAGACCCATTGGAGAGTCACACCGAAAAATACAGATCCATTGGAGAGTCACACCTGAAACTACAGATTAATTGGAGAGTGACACCTGAAACAACAGACCCATTGGAGAGTGACACCTGAAACTACAGACCCATTGGAGAGTCACACCTGGAACTACAGACCCATTGGAGAGTCACACCTGAAACTGCAGACCCACTGGTCTTTCACACCTGAAACGACAGGTCCATTGGTGAGACACACCTGAAACTACAGGCCCATTGGAGAGTCACACCTGAAATTACAGGCACATTGGAGAGTCACATCTGAAACTACAGGCCCATTGGAGAGTCTCACCTGAAATTACAGGCCCATTGGAGAGTCACACCTGAAACTACAGACACATTGGAGAGTCTCACCTGAAACTACAGGCCCATTGGAGAGTCTCACCTGAAATTACAGGCCCATTGGAGAGTCACACCTGAAACTACAGACACATTGGAGAGTCACACCTGAAACTAGACCCATTGGAGGGTCACACCTGAAACTACAGACCCATTGGAGAGTCACACCTGAAACTACAGATCCATTGGAGAGTCACACTTGAAAAGACAGACCCATTGGAGAGTGACACCTGAAACTAAAGACCCATTGGAAAGACACACCTGAAACTACAGGCCCATTGGAGAGACACACCTGAAACTCCAGCCCCATTGGAGAGACACACCTGAAACTACAGGCCCATTGGAGAGTCAAACCTGAAACTACAGACCCATTGGAAAGACACACCTGAAACTCCAGGCCCATTGGAGAGACACACCTGAAACGACAGCCCCATTGGAGAGACACACCTGAAACTACAGGCCCATTGGAAAGACACACCTGAAACTACAGGCCCATTGGAGAGACACACCTGAAACTACAGCCCCATTGGAGAGACACACCTGAAACTACAGACCCATTGGAGAGTCAAACCTGAAACTACAGAACCATTGAAGAGTCACACCTGAAACTACAGACCCATTGGAGAGATACACCTGAAACTACAGACCCATTGGAGAGTCACACCGAAAAATACAGATCCATTGGAGAGTCACACCTGAAACAACAAACCCATTGGAGGGTCACACCTGGAACTACAGACGCATTGGAGAGACACACCTGAAACAACAGACCTTTTGGAGAGTGACACCTGAAACTACAGACCCATTGGAGAGTCACACCCGAAAGTACAGGCCCATTTGAGGGTCACACCTGAAACTACAGGCCCAGTGGAGGGTCATACCTGAAACAACAGGCCCATTGGTGAGACACACCTGAAACTACAGGCCCATTGGAGAGACACACCTGAAACGAGAGGCCCATTGGAGAGTCACACCTGAAACTGCAGACCCATTGGAGAGACACACCTGAAACTACAGACCCATTGGTGAGTCACACCTGAAACTACAGACCCATTGGACTTTCACACCTGAAACTACAGACCCATTGGAGGGTCACACTTGAAACTACAGGCCCAATGGAGGGTCACACCTGAAACTACAGGCCCATTGGTGAGACACACCTGAAACTACAGACCCATTGGAGAGTCACACCTGAAACTGCAGACCGATTGGAGAGTCACACCTGAAACGACAGGCCCATTGGAGAGACACACCTGAAACAATAGACACAGAGGAGGGTCACACCTGAAACTACAGACCCATTGGAGGGTCAGACCTGAAACAACAGACACAGAGGAGGGTCACACCTGAAACTACAGACCCATTGGAGGGTCACACCTGAAACTACAGACCCATTGGAGGGTCAGACCTGAAACAACAGACACAGAGGAGGGTCACACCTGAAACTACAGGCCCATTGGAGAGTCACACCTGAAACTACAGGCCCATTGGAGAGTCACAATTGAAACTACAGGCCCATTGGAGAGTCACACCTGAAACTACAGACACATTGGAGAGTCTCACCTGAAACTACAGGCCCATTGGAGAGTCACACCTGAAACTGCAGACCCATTGGAGAGACACACCTGAAACTACAGACCCATTGGTGAGTCACACCTGAAACTACAGACCCATTGGACTTTCACACCTGAAACTACAGACCCATTGGAGGGTCACACTTGAAACTACAGGCCCAATGGAGGGTCACACCTGAAACTACAGGCCCATTGGTGAGACACACCTGAAACTACAGACCCATTGGAGAGTCACACCTGAAACTGCAGACCGATTGGAGAGTCACACCTGAAACGACAGGCCCATTGGAGAGACACACCTGAAACAATAGACACAGAGGAGGGTCACACCTGAAACTACAGACCCATTGGAGGGTCAGACCTGAAACAACAGACACAGAGGAGGGTCACACCTGAAACTACAGACCCATTGGAGGGTCACACCTGAAACTACAGACCCATTGGAGGGTCAGACCTGAAACAACAGACACAGAGGAGGGTCACACCTGAAACTACAGGCCCATTGGAGAGACACACCTGAAACTACAGGCCCATTGGAGAGTCACAATTGAAACTACAGGCCCATTGGAGAGTCACACCTGAAACTACAGACACATTGGAGAGTCTCACCTGAAACTACAGGCCAATTGGAGAGACACACCTGAAACTACAGACCCATTGGAGAGTCACATCTGAAACTACAGACCCATTGGAGAGACACACCTGAAACTACCGACCCATTGGTGGATCACACCAGAATCTACAGACCCACTGGAGAGTCACACCTGAAACTAGACACATTGGAGGGTCACACCTGAAACTACAGACCCATTGGAGAGTCACACCTGAAACGACAGATCCATTGGAGAGTCACACTTGAAAAGACAGACCCATTGGAGAGTGACACCTGAAACTAAAGACCCATTGGAAAGACACACCTGAAACTACAGGCCCATTGGAGAGACACACCTGAAACTCCAGCCCCATTGGAGAGACACACCTGAAACTACAGGCCCATTGGAGAGTCAAACCTGAAACTACAGACCCATTGGAAAGACACACCTGAAACTCCAGGCCCATTGGAGAGACACACCTGAAACTACAGCCCCATTGGAGAGACACACCTGAAACTACAGGCCCATTGGAAAGACACACCTGAAACTACAGGCCCATTGGAGAGACACACCTGAAACTACAGCCCCATTGGAGAGACACACCTGAAACTACAGGCCCAATGGAGAGTCAAACCTGAAACTACAGACTCATTGAAGAGTCACACCTGAAACTACAGACCCATTGGAGAGACACACCTGAAACTACAGACCCATTGGAGAGTCACACCGAAAAATACAGACCCATTGGAGAGACACACCTGAAACTACAGACCCATTGGTGAGTCACACCTGAAACTACAGACCCATTGGACTTTCACACCTGAAACTGCAGACCGATTGGAGAGTCACACCTGAAACGACAGGCCCATTGGAGAGACACACCTGAAACAACAGACACAGAGGAGGGTCACAACTGAAACTACAGACCCATTGGAGGGTCAGACCTGAAACAACAGACACAGAGGAGGGTCACACCTGAAACTGCAGGCCCATTGGAGAGTCACACCTGAAACTACAGGCCCATTGGAGAGACACACCTGAAACTACAGATCCATTGGAGAGTCACACTTGAAAAGACAGACCCATTGGAGAGTGACACCTGAAACTAAAGACCCATTGGAAAGACACACCTGAAACTACAGGCCCATTGGAGAGACACACCTGAAACTACAGGCCCATTGGAGAGTCACACCTGAAACTGCAGACCGATTGGAGAGTCACACCTGAAACGACAGGCCCATTGGAGAGACACACCTGAAACAACAGACACAGAGGAGGGTCACAACTGAAACTACAGACCCATTGGAGGGTCAGACCTGAAACAACAGACACAGAGGAGGGTCACACCTGAAACTGCAGGCCCATTGGAGAGTCACACCTGAAACTACAGGCCCATTGGAGAGTCACAATTGAAACTACAGGCCCATTGGAGAGTCACACCTGAAACTACAGACACATTGGAGAGTCTCACATGAAACTACAGGCCAATTGGAGAGACACACCTGAAACTACAGACCCATTGGAGAGTCACACCTGAAACTACAGACCCATTGGAGAGTCACATCTGAAATTACAGACCCATTGGAGAGACACACCTGAAACTACAGACCCTTTGGAGAGTCACACCTGAAACTACAGACCCATTGGAGAGTCACATCTGAAACTACAGACCCATTGGAGAGACACACCTGAAACTACCGACCCATTGGTGGATCACACCAGAATCTACAGACCCATTGGAGAGACATACCTGAAACTAGACCCATTGGAGGGTCACACCTGAAACTACAGACCCATTGGAGAGTCACACCTGAAACTACAGATCCATTGGAGAGTCACACTTGAAAAGACAGACCCATTGGAGAGTGACACCTGAAACTAAAGACCCATTGGAAAGACACACCTGAAACTACAGGCCCATTGGAGAGACACACCTGAAACTCCAGCCCCATTGGAGAGACACACCTGAAACGACAGGCCCATTGGAGAGTCAAACCTGAAACTACAGACCCATTGGAAAGACACACCTGAAACTACAGATCCATTGGAGAGTCACACTTGAAAAGACAGACCCATTGGAGAGTGACACCTGAAACTAAAGACCCATTGGAAAGACACACCTGAAACTACAGGCCCATTGGAGAGACACACCTGAAACTCCAGCCCCATTGGAGGGTCACACCTGAAACTACAGACCCATTGGAGAGTCACACCTGAAACTGCAGACCGATTGGAGAGTCACACCTGAAACGACAGGCCCATTGGAGAGACACACCTGAAACAACAGACACAGAGGAGGGTCACACCTGAAACTACAGACCCATTGCAGGGTCAGACCTGAAACAACAGACACAGAGGAGGGTCACACCTGAAACTGCAGACCTATTGGAGAGTCACACCTGAAACTACAGGCCCATTGGAGAGTCACAATTGAAACTACAGGCCCATTGGAGAGTCACACCTGAAACTACAGACACATTGGAGAGTCTCACCTGAAACTACAGGCCAATTGGAGAGACACACCTGAAACTACAGACCCATTGGAGAGTCACACCTGAAACTACAGGCCCATTGGTGGGTCACACCTGAAACTACAGACCCATTGGAGAGTCACACCTGAAACTACAGACCCATTGGAGAGTCACATCTGAAACGACAGATCCATTGGAGAGACATACCTGAAACTACAGACCCATTGGAGAGTCACACCTGAAACTGCAGACCCATTGGAGAGTCACATCTGAAACTACAGACCCATTGGAGAGACACACCTGAAACTACCGACCCATTGGTGGATCACACCAGAATCTACAGACCCACTGGAGAGTCACACCTGAAACTAGACCCATTGGAGGGTCACACCTGAAACGACAGACCCATTGGAGAGTCACACCTGAAACGACAGATCCATTGGAGAGTCACACTTGAAAAGACAGACCCATTGGAGAGTGACACCTGAAACTAAAGACCCATTGGAAAGACACACCTGAAACTACAGGCCCATTGGAGAGGCAAACCTGAAACTACAGCCCCATTGGAGAGACACACCTGAAACTGCAGGCCCATTGGAGAGACACACCTGAAACTACAGGCCCATTGGAGAGACACACCTGAAACTACAGGCCCATTGGAGAGACACACCTGAAACTACAGGCCCATTGGAGAGACACACCTGAAACTACAGGCCCATTGGAGAGACACACCTGAAACTCCAGCCCCATTGGAGAGACACACCTGAAACTACAGGCCCATTGGAGAGGCAAACCTGAAACTACAGACCCATTGGAGAGACACACCTGAAACTACAGGCCCATTGGAGAGGCAAACCTGAAACTCCAGCCCCATTGGAGAGACACACCTGAAACTACAGGCCCATTGGAGAGTCAAACCTGAAACTACAGACACATTGGAGAGTCAAACCTGAAACTACAGACCCATTGGAGAGACACACCTGAAACTCCAGCCCCATTGGAGAGACACACCTGAAACTACAGGCCCATTGGAGAGTCAAACCTGAAATTCCAGCCCCATTGGAGAGACACACCTGAAACTCCAGGCCCATTGGAGAGACACACCTGAAACTACAGCCCCATTGGAGAGACACACCTGAAACTACAGGCCCATTGGAAAGACACACCTGAAACTACAGGCCCATTGGCGAGACACACCTGAAACTACAGCCCCATTGGAGAGACACACCTGAAACTACAGGCCCATTGGAGAGTCAAACCTGAAACTACAGACCCATTGAAGAGTCACACCTGAAACTACAGACCCATTGGAGAGACACACCTGAAACTGCAGACCCATTGGAGAGACACACCTGAAACTACAGACCCATTGGTGAGTCACACCTGAAACGACAGACCCATTGGACTTTCACACCTGAAACTACAGACCCATTGGAGGGTCACACTTGAAACTACAGGCCCATTGGAGGGTCACACCTGAAACTACAGGCCCATTGGTGGGTCACACCTGAAACTACAGACCCATTGAAGAGACACACCTGAAACTACAGACACAGAGGAGGGTCACAACTGAAACTACAGACCCATTGGAGGGTCAGACCTGAAACAACAGACACAGAGGAGGGTCACACCTGAAACTGCAGGCCCATTGGAGAGTCACACCTGAAACTACAGGCCCATTGGAGAGTCACAATTGAAACTACAGGCCCATTGGAGAGTCACACCTGAAACTACAGACACATTGGAGAGTCTCACATGAAACTACAGGCCAATTGGAGAGACACACCTGAAACTACAGACCCATTGGAGAGTCACACCTGAAACTACAGGCCCATTGGTGGGTCACACCTGAAACGACAGACCCATTGGAGAGTCACACCTGAAACTACAGACCCATTGGAGAGTCACATCTGAAACTACCGATCCATTGGAGAGACATACCTGAAACTACAGACCCTTTGGAGAGTCACACCTGAAACTACAGACCCATTGGAGAGTCACACCTGAAACTACAGACCCATTGGAGAGTCACATCTGAAACTACAGACCCATTGGAGAGTCACATCTGAAACTACCGATCCATTGGAGAGACATACCTGAAACTACAGACCCTTTGGAGAGTCACACCTGAAACTACAGACCCATTGGAGAGTCACATCTGAAACTACCGATCCATTGGAGAGACATACCTGAAACTACAGACCCTTTGGAGAGTCACACCTGAAACTACAGACCCATTGGAGAGTCACATCTGAAACTACAGACCCACTGGAGAGTCACACCTGAAACTACAGATCCATTGGAGAGTCACACTTGAAAAGACAGACCCATTGGAGAGTGACACCTGAAACTAAAGACCCATTGGAAAGACACACCTGAAACTACAGGCCCATTGGAGAGACACACCTGAAACTCCAGCCCCATTGGAGAGACACACCTGAAACTACAGGCCCATTGGAGAGTCACACCTGAAACTGCAGACCGATTGGAGAGTCACATCTGAAACGACAGATCCATTGGAGAGACATACCTGAAACTACAGACCCATTGGAGAGTCACACCTGAAACTACAGACACAGAGGAGGGTCACAACTGAAACTACAGACCCATTGGAGGGTCAGACCTGAAACAACAGACACAGAGGAGGGTCACACCTGAAACTGCAGGCCCATTGGAGAGTCACACCTGAAACTACAGGCCCATTGGAGAGTCACAATTGAAACTACAGGCCCATTGGAGAGTCACACCTGAAACTACAGACACATTGGAGAGTCTCACATGAAACTACAGGCCAATTGGAGAGACACACCTGAAACTACAGACCCATTGGAGAGTCACACCTGAAACTACAGGCCCATTGGTGGGTCACACCTGAAACGACAGACCCATTGGAGAGTCACACCTGAAACTACAGACCCATTGGAGAGTCACATCTGAAACTACCGATCCATTGGAGAGACATACCTGAAACTACAGACACTTTGGAGAGTCACACCTGAAACTACAGACCCATTGGAGAGTCACATCTGAAACTACAGACCCATTGGAGAGACACACCTGAAACTACCGACCCATTGGTGGATCACACCAGAATCTACAGACCCACTGGAGAGTCACACCTGAAACTACAGATCCATTGGAGAGTCACACTTGAAAAGACAGACCCATTGGAGAGTGACACCTGAAACTAAAGACCCATTGGAAAGACACACCTGAAACTACAGGCCCATTGGAGAGACACACCTGAAACTCCAGCCCCATTGGAGAGACACACCTGAAACTACAGGCCCATTGGAGAGTCACACCTGAAACTGCAGACCGATTGGAGAGTCACATCTGAAACGACAGATCCATTGGAGAGACATACCTGAAACGACAGACCCATTGGAGAGTCACACCTGAAACTACAGATCCATTGGAGAGACATACCTGAAACTACAGGCCCATTGGTGGGTCACACCTGAAACTACAGACCCATTGGAGAGTCACACCTGAAACTGCAGACCGATTGGAGAGTCACATCTGAAACGACAGATCCATTGGAGAGACATACTTGAAAAGACAGACCCATTGGAGAGTGACACCTGAAACTAAAGACCCATTGGAAAGACACACCTGAAACTACAGGCCCATTGGAGAGTCACACCTGAAACTACAGGCCCATTGGTGGGTCACACCTGAAACTACAGATCCATTGGAGAGACATACCTGAAACTACAGACCCATTGGAGAGTCACACCTGAAACTACAGACCCATTGGAGAGTCACATCTGAAACTACAGACCCATTGGAGAGACACACCTGAAACTACCGACCCATTGGTGGATCACACCAGAATCTACAGACCCACTGGAGAGGCACACCTGAAACTAGACCCATTGGAGGGTCACACCTGAAACTACAGACCCATTGGAGAGTCACACCTGAAACGACAGATCCATTGGAGAGTCACACTTGAAAAGACAGACCCATTGGAGAGTGACACCTGAAACTAAAGACCCATTGGAAAGACACACCTGAAACTACAGGCCCATTGGAGAGACACACCTGAAACTCCAGCCCCATTGGAGAGACACACCTGAAACTACAGGCCCATTGGAGAGGCAAACCTGAAACTACAGACCCATTGGAGAGACACACCTGAAACTCCAGCCCCATTGGAGAGACACACCTGAAACTACAGACCCATTGGAGAGTCACATCTGAAACTACAGACCCTTTGGAGAGTCACACCTGAAACTACAGACCCATTGGAGAGTCACATCTGAAACTACAGACCCATTGGAGAGACACACCTGAAACTACCGACCCATTGGTGGATCACACCAGAATCTACAGACCCACTGGAGAGTCACACCTGAAACTAGACCCATTGGAGGGTCACACCTGAAACTACAGACCCATTGGAGAGTCACACCTGAAACTACAGATCCATTGGAGAGTCACACTTGAAAAGACAGACCCATTGGAGAGTGACACCTGAAACTAAAGACCCATTGGAAAGACACACCTGAAACTACAGGCCCATTGGAGAGACACACCTGAAACTCCAGCCCCATTGGAGAGACACACCTGAAACTACAGGCCCATTGGAGAGTCACACCTGAAACTGCAGACCGATTGGAGAGTGACACCTGAAACTAAAGACCCATTGGAAAGACACACCTGAAACTACAGGCCCATTGGAGAGACACACCTGAAACTCCAGCCCCATTGGAGAGACACACCTGAAACTACAGGCCCATTGGAGAGACACACCTGAAACAACAGACACAGAGGAGGGTCACAACTGAAACGACAGACCCATTGGAGGGTCAGACCTGAAACAACAGACACAGAGGAGGTTCACACCTGAAACTGCAGGCCCATTGGAGAGTCACACCTGAAACTACAGGCCCATTGGAGAGTCACAATTGAAACTACAGGCCCATTGGAGAGTCACACCTGAAACTACAGACACATTGGAGAGTCTCACATGAAACTACAGGCCAATTGGAGAGACACACCTGAAACTACAGACCCATTGAAGAGTCACACCTGAAACTACAGGCCCATTGGTGGGTCACACCTGAAACGACAGACCCATTGGAGAGTCACACCTGAAACTACAGACCCATTGGAGAGTCACATCTGAAACTACCGATCCATTGGAGAGACATACCTGAAACTACAGACCCTTTGGAGAGTCACACCTGAAACTACAGACCCATTGGAGAGTCACACCTGAAACTCCAGCCCCATTGGAGAGACACACCTGAAACTACAGGCCCATTGGAGAGTCACACCTGAAACTGCAGACCGATTGGAGAGTCACACCTGAAACTCCAGCCCCATTGGAGAGACATACCTGAAACTACAGACCCTTTGGAGAGTCACACCTGAAACTCCAGCCCCATTGGAGAGACACACCTGAAACTACAGACCCATTGGAGAGTCACATCTGAAACGACAGATCCATTGGAGAGACATACCTGAAACTACAGACCCATTGGAGAGTCACACCTGAAACTACAGATCCATTGGAGAGTCACACTTGAAAAGACAGACCCATTGGAGAGTGACACCTGAAACTAAAGACCCATTGGAAAGACACACCTGAAACTACAGGCCCATTGGAGAGTCACACCTGAAACTACAGGCCCATTGGTGGGTCACACCTGAAACTACAGACCCATTGGAGAGTCACACCTGAAACTACAGACCCATTGGAGAGTCACATCTGAAACTACAGATCCATTGGAGAGACATACCTGAAACTACAGACCCATTGGAGAGTCACACCTGAAACTACAGACCCATTGGAGAGTCACATCTGAAACTACAGACCCATTGGAGAGACACACCTGAAACTACCGACCCATTGGTGGATCACACCAGAATCTACAGACCCACTGGAGAGGCACACCTGAAACTAGAACCATTGGAGGGTCACACCTGAAACTACAGACCCATTGGAGAGTCACACCTGAAACGACAGATCCATTGGAGAGTCACACTTGAAAAGACAGACCCATTGGAGAGTGACACCTGAAACTAAAGACCCATTGGAAAGACACACCTGAAACTACAGGCCCATTGGAGAGACACAGCTGAAACTCCAGCCCCATTGGAGAGACACACCTGAAACTACAGGCCCATTGGAGAGGCAAACCTGAAACTACAAACCCATTGGAGAGACACACCTGAAACTCCAGCCCCATTGGAGAGACACACCTGAAACTACAGGCCCATTGGAGAGTCAAACCTGAAATTCTAGCCCCATTGGAGAGACACACCTGAAACTCCAGGCCCATTGGAGAGACACACCTGAAACTACAGCCCCATTGGAGAGACACACCTGAAACTACAGGCCCATTGGAAAGACACACCTGAAACTACAGGCCCATTGGAGAGACACACCTGAAACTACAGCCCCATTGGAGAGACACACCTGAAACTACAGGCCCATTGGAGAGTCAAACCTGAAACTACAGACCCATTGAAGAGTCACACCTGAAACTACAGACCCATTGGAGAGACACACCTGAAACTGCAGACCCATTGGAGAGACACACCTGAAACTACAGACCCATTGGTGAGTCACACCTGAAACGACAGACCCATTGGACTTTCACACCTGAAACTACAGACCCATTGGAGGGTCACACTTGAAACTACAGGCCCATTGGAGGGTCACACCTGAAACTACAGGCCCATTGGTGAGACACACCTGAAACTACAGACCCTTTGAAGAGTCACACCTGAAACTGCAGACCGATTGGAGAGTCACACCTGAAACGACAGGCCCATTGGAGAGACACACCTGAAACAACAGACACAGAGGAGGGTCACAACTGAAACTAGAGACCCATTGGAGGGTCAGACCTGAAACAACAGACACAGAGGAGGGTCACACCTGAAACTGCAGGCCCATTGGAGAGTCACACCTGAAACTACAGGCCCATTGGAGAGTCACAATTGAAACTACAGGCCCATTGGAGAGACACCCCTGAAACTACAGGCCCATTGGAGAGTCACACTTGAAACTACAGGCCCATTGGAGAGTCACAATTGAAACTACAGGCCCATTGGAGAGTCACACTTGAAACTACAGGCCCATTGGAGAGTCACAATTGAAACTACAGGCCCATTGGAGAGTCACAATTGAAACTACAGGCCCATTGGAGAGTCACACTTGAAACTACAGGCCCATTGGAGAGTCACAATTGAAACTACAGGCCCATTGGAGAGTCACACTTGAAACTACAGGCCCATTGGAGAGTCACAATTGAAACTACAGGCCCATTGGAGAGTCACAATTGAAACTACAGGCCCATTGGAGAGTCACAATTGAAACTACAGACCCATTGGAGGGTCACACCTGAAACTGCAGGCCCATTGGAGAGTCACACCTGAAACTACAGGCCCATTGGAGAGTCACAATTGAAACTACAGGCCCATTGGAGAGTCACACCTGAAACTACAGACACATTGGAGAGTCTCACATGAAACTACAGGCCAATTGGAGAGACACACCTGAAACTACAGACCCATTCGAGAGTCACACCTGAAACTACAGGCCCATTGGTGGGTCACACCTGAAACGACAGACCCATTGGAGAGTCACACCTGAAACTACAGACCCATTGGAGAGTCACATCTGAAACTACAGATCCATTGGAGAGTCACACCTGAAACTACAGACCCATTGGAGAGACACACCTGAAACTACAGACCCATTGGAGAGTCACACCTGAAACTACAGACCCATTGGAGAGTCACATCTGAAACTACAGATCCATTGGAGAGACATACCTGAAACTACAGGCCCATTGGTGGGTCACACCTGAAACTACAGACCCATTGGAGAGTCACACCTGAAACTGCAGACCGATTGGAGAGTCACATCTGAAACGACAGATCCATTGGAGAGACATACTTGAAAAGACAGACCCATTGGAGAGTGACACCTGAAACTAAAGACCCATTGGAAAGACACACCTGAAACTACAGGCCCATTGGAGAGTCACACCTGAAACTACAGGCCCATTGGTGGGTCACACCTGAAACTACAGATCCATTGGAGAGACATACCTGAAACTACAGACCCATTGGAGAGTCACACCTGAAACTACAGACCCATTGGAGAGTCACATCTGAAACTACAGACCCATTGGAGAGACACACCTGAAACTACCGACCCATTGGTGGATCACACCAGAATCTACAGACCCACTGGAGAGGCACACCTGAAACTAGACCCATTGGAGGGTCACACCTGAAACTACAGACCCATTGGAGAGTCACACCTGAAACGACAGATCCATTGGAGAGTCACACTTGAAAAGACAGACCCATTGGAGAGTGACACCTGAAACTAAAGACCCATTGGAAAGACACACCTGAAACTACAGGCCCATTGGAGAGACACACCTGAAACTCCAGCCCCATTGGAGAGACACACCTGAAACTACAGGCCCATTGGAGAGGCAAACCTGAAACTACAGACCCATTGGAGAGACACACCTGAAACTCCAGCCCCATTGGAGAGACACACCTGAAACTACAGACCCATTGGAGAGTCACATCTGAAACTACAGACCCTTTGGAGAGTCACACCTGAAACTACAGACCCATTGGAGAGTCACATCTGAAACTACAGACCCATTGGAGAGACACACCTGAAACTACCGACCCATTGGTGGATCACACCAGAATCTACAGACCCACTGGAGAGTCACACCTGAAACTAGACCCATTGGAGGGTCACACCTGAAACTACAGACCCATTGGAGAGTCACACCTGAAACTACAGATCCATTGGAGAGTCACACTTGAAAAGACAGACCCATCGGAGAGTGACACCTGAAACTAAAGACCCATTGGAAAGACACACCTGAAACTACAGGCCCATTGGAGAGACACACCTGAAACTCCAGCCCCATTGGAGAGACACACCTGAAACTACAGGCCCATTGGAGAGTCACACCTGAAACTGCAGACCGATTGGAGAGTGACACCTGAAACTAAAGACCCATTGGAAAGACACACCTGAAACTACAGGCCCATTGGAGAGACACACCTGAAACTACAGGCCCATTGGAGAGACACACCTGAAACAACAGACACAGAGGAGGGTCACAACTGAAACGACAGACCCATTGGAGGGTCAGACCTGAAACAACAGACACAGAGGAGGTTCACACCTGAAACTGCAGGCCCATTGGAGAGTCACACCTGAAACTACAGGCCCATTGGAGAGTCACAATTGAAACTACAGGCCCATTGGAGAGTCACACCTGAAACTACAGACACATTGGAGAGTCTCACATGAAACTACAGGCCAATTGGAGAGACACACCTGAAACTACAGACCCATTGAAGAGTCACACCTGAAACTACAGGCCCATTGGTGGGTCACACCTGAAACGACAGACCCATTGGAGAGTCACACCTGAAACTACAGACCCATTGGAGAGTCACATCTGAAACTACCGATCCATTGGAGAGACATACCTGAAACTACAGACCCTTTGGAGAGTCACACCTGAAACTACAGACCCATTGGAGAGTCACACCTGAAACTCCAGCCCCATTGGAGAGACACACCTGAAACTACAGGCCCATTGGAGAGTCACACCTGAAACTGCAGACCGATTGGAGAGTCACACCTGAAACTCCAGCCCCATTGGAGAGACATACCTGAAACTACAGACCCTTTGGAGAATCACACCTGAAACTCCAGCCCCATTGGAGAGACACACCTGAAACTACAGACCCATTGGAGAGTCACATCTGAAACGACAGATCCATTGGAGAGACATACCTGAAACTACAGACCCATTGGAGAGTCACACCTGAAACTACAGATCCATTGGAGAGTCACACTTGAAAAGACAGACCCATTGGAGAGTGACACCTGAAACTAAAGACCCATTGGAAAGACACACCTGAAACTACAGGCCCATTGGAGAGTCACACCTGAAACTACAGGCCCATTGGTGGGTCACACCTGAAACTACAGACCCATTGGAGAGTCACACCTGAAACTACAGACCCATTGGAGAGTCACATCTGAAACTACAGATCCATTGGAGAGACATACCTGAAACTACAGACCCATTGGAGAGTCACACCTGAAACTACAGACCCATTGGAGAGTCACATCTGAAACTACAGACCCATTGGAGAGACACACCTGAAACTACCGACCCATTGGTGGATCACACCAGAATCTACAGACCCACTGGAGAGGCACACCTGAAACTAGAACCATTGGAGGGTCACACCTGAAACTACAGACCCATTGGAGAGTCACACCTGAAACGACAGATCCATTGGAGAGTCACACTTGAAAAGACAGACCCATTGGAGAGTGACACCTGAAACTAAAGACCCATTGGAAAGACACACTTGAAACTACAGGCCCATTGGAGAGACACAGCTGAAACTCCAGCCCCATTGGAGAGACACACCTGAAACTACAGGCCCATTGGAGAGGCAAACCTGAAACTACAAACCCATTGGAGAGACACACCTGAAACTCCAGCCCCATTGGAGAGACACACCTGAAACTACAGGCCCATTGGAGAGTCAAACCTGAAATTCTAGCCCCATTGGAGAGACACACCTGAAACTCCAGGCCCATTGGAGAGACACACCTGAAACTACAGCCCCATTGGAGAGACACACCTGAAACTACAGGCCCATTGGAAAGACACACCTGAAACTACAGGCCCATTGGAGAGACACACCTGAAACTACAGCCCCATTGGAGAGACACACCTGAAACTACAGGCCCATTGGAGAGTCAAACCTGAAACTACAGACCCATTGAAGAGTCACACCTGAAACTACAGACCCATTGGAGAGACACACCTGAAACTGCAGACCCATTGGAGAGACACACCTGAAACTACAGACCCATTGGTGAGTCACACCTGAAACGACAGACCCATTGGACTTTCACACCTGAAACTACAGACCCATTGGAGGGTCACACTTGAAACTACAGGCCCATTGGAGGGTCACACCTGAAACTACAGGCCCATTGGTGAGACACACCTGAAACTACAGACCCATTGAAGAGTCACACCTGAAACTGCAGACCGATTGGAGAGTCACACCTGAAACGACAGGCCCATTGGAGAGACACACCTGAAACAACAGACACAGAGGAGGGTCACAACTGAAACTAGAGACCCATTGGAGGGTCAGACCTGAAACAACAGACACAGAGGAGGGTCACACCTGAAACTGCAGGCCCATTGGAGAGTCACACCTGAAACTACAGGCCCATTGGAGAGTCACAATTGAAACTACAGGCCCATTGGAGAGTCACACTTGAAACTACAGGCCCATTGGAGAGTCACAATTGAAACTACAGGTCCATTGGAGAGTCACAATTGAAACTACAGACCCATTGGAGAGTCACAATTGAAACTACAGGCCCATTGGAGAGTCACACTTGAAACTACAGGCCCATTGGAGAGTCACAATTGAAACTACAGGTCCATTGGAGAGTCACAATTGAAACTACAGGCCCATTGGAGAGTCACAATTGAAACTACAGACCCATTGGAGAGTCACACTTGAAACTACAGGCCCATTGGAGAGTCACAATTGAAACTACAGGCCCATTGGAGAGTCACACTTGAAACTACAGGCCCATTGGAGAGTCACAATTGAAACTACAGGCCCATTGGAGAGTCACAATTGAAACTACAGGCCCATTGGAGAGTCACACTTGAAACTACAGGCCCATTGGAGAGTCACAATTGAAACTACAGGCCCATTGGAGAGTCACACTTGAAACTACAGGCCCATTGGAGAGTCACAATTGAAACTACAGGCCCATTGGAGAGTCACAATTGAAACTACAGGCCCATTGGAGAGTCACAATTGAAACTACAGACCCATTGGAGGGTCACACCTGAAACTGCAGGCCCATTGGAGAGTCACACCTGAAACTACAGGCCCATTGGAGAGTCACAATTGAAACTACAGGCCCATTGGAGAGTCACACCTGAAACTACAGACACATTGGAGAGTCTCACATGAAACTACAGGCCAATTGGAGAGACACACCTGAAACTACAGACCCATTGGAGAGTCACACCTGAAACTACAGGCCCATTGGTGGGTCACACCTGAAACGACAGACCCATTGGAGAGTCACACCTGAAACTACAGACCCATTGGAGAGTCACATCTGAAACTACAGATCCATTGGAGAGTCACACCTGAAACTACAGACCCATTGGAGAGACACACCTGAAACTACAGACCCATTGGAGAGTCACACCTGAAACTACAGACCCATTGGAGAGTCAAATCTGAAACTACAGACCCATTGGAGAGTCACACCTGAAACTACAGGCCCATTGGTGGGTCACACCTGAAACGACAGACCCATTGGAGAGTCACTCCTGAAACTACAGACCCATTGGAGAGTCACACCTGAAACTACAGGCCCATTGGTGGGTCACACCTGAAACGACAGACCCATTGGAGAGACATACCTGAAACTACAGACCCTTTGGAGAGTCACACCTGAAACTACAGACCCATTGGAGAGTCACATCTGAAACTACAGACCCATTGGAGAGACACACCTGAAACTACCGACCCATTGGTGGATCACACCAGAATCTACAGACCCACTGGAGAGGCACACCTGAAACTAGAACCATTGGAGGGTCACACCTGAAACTACAGACCCATTGGAGAGTCACACCTGAAACGACAGATCCATTGGAGAGTCACACTTGAAAAGACAGACCCATTGGAGAGTGACACCTGAAACTAAAGACCCATTGGAAAGACACACCTGAAACTACAGGCCCATTGGAGAGACACAGCTGAAACTCCAGCCCCATTGGAGAGACACACCTGAAACTACAGGCCCATTGGAGAGGCAAACCTGAAACTACAAACCCATTGGAGAGACACACCTGAAACTCCAGCCCCATTGGAGAGACACACCTGAAACTACAGGCCCATTGGAGAGTCAAACCTGAAATTCTAGCCCCATTGGAGAGACACACCTGAAACTCCAGGCCCATTGGAGAGACACACCTGAAACTACAGCCCCATTGGAGAGACACACCTGAAACTACAGGCCCATTGGAAAGACACACCTGAAACTACAGGCCCATTGGAGAGACACACCTGAAACTACAGCCCCATTGGAGAGACACACCTGAAACTACAGGCCCATTGGAGAGTCAAACCTGAAACTACAGACCCATTGAAGAGTCACACCTGAAACTACAGACCCATTGGAGAGACACACCTGAAACTGCAGACCCATTGGAGAGACACACCTGAAACTACAGACCCATTGGTGAGTCACACCTGAAACGACAGACCCATTGGACTTTCACACCTGAAACTACAGACCCATTGGAGGGTCACACTTGAAACTACAGGCCCATTGGAGGGTCACACCTGAAACTGCAGGCCCATTGGTGAGACACACCTGAAACTACAGACCCATTGAAGAGTCACACCTGAAACTGCAGACCGATTGGAGAGTCACACCTGAAACGACAGGCCCATTGGAGAGACACACCTGAAACAACAGACACAGAGGAGGGTCACAACTGAAACTAGAGACCCATTGGAGGGTCAGACCTGAAACAACAGACACAGAGGAGGGTCACACCTGAAACTGCAGGCCCATTGGAGAGTCACACCTGAAACTACAGGCCCATTGGAGAGTCACAATTGAAACTACAGGCCCATTGGAGAGTCACACCTGAAACTACAGGCCCATTGGAGAGTCACAATTGAAACTACAGGCCCATTGGAGAGTCACACCTGAAACTACAGGCCCATTGGAGAGTCACAATTGAAACTACAGGCCCATTGGAGAGTCACACCTGAAACTACAGGCCCATTGGAGAGTCACAATTGAAACTACAGGCCCATTGGAGAGTCACACTTGAAACTACAGGCCCATTGGAGAGTCACAATTGAAACTACAGGCCCATTGGAGAGTCACAATTGAAACTACAGGCCCATTGGAGAGTCACACTTGAAACTACAGGCCCATTGGAGAGTCACAATTGAAACTACAGGCCCATTGGAGAGTCACACCTGAAACTACAGGCCCATTGGAGAGTCACACCTGAAACTACAGACACATTGGAGAGTCTCACATGAAACTACAGGCCAATTGGAGAGACACACCTGAAACTACAGACCCATTGGAGAGTCACACCTGAAACTACAGGCCCATTGGTGGGTCACACCTGAAACGACAGACCCATTGGAGAGTCACACCTGAAACTACAGACCCATTGGAGAGTCACATCTGAAACTACAGATCCATTGGAGAGTCACACCTGAAACTACAGACCCATTGGAGAGACACACCTGAAACTACAGACCCATTGGAGAGTCACACCTGAAACTACAGACCCATTGGAGAGTCACATCTGCAACTACAGACCCATTGGAGAGTCACACCTGAAACTACAGGCCCATTGGTGGGTCACACCTGAAACGACAGACCCATTGGAGAGTCACTCCTGAAACTACAGACCCATTGGAGAGTCACACCTGAAACTACAGGCCCATTGGTGGGTCACACCTGAAACGACAGACCCATTGGAGAGACATACCTGAAACTACAGACCCTTTGGAGAGTCACACCTGAAACTACAGACCCATTGGAGAGTCACATCTGAAACTACAGACCCATTGGAGAGACACACCTGAAACTACCGACCCATTGGTGGATCACACCAGAATCTACAGACCCACTGGAGAGTCACACCTGAAACTAGACCCATTGGAGGGTCACACCTGAAACTACAGACCCATTGGAGAGTCACACCTGAAACTACAGACCCATTGGAGAGTCACACCTGAAACAACAGATCCATTGGAGAGTCACACTTGAAAAGACAGACCCATTGGAGAGTGACACCTGAAACTAAAGACCCATTGGAAAGACACACCTGAAACTACAGGCCCATTGGAGAGACACACCTGAAACTCCAGCCCCATTGGAGAGACACACCTGAAACTGCAGGCCCATTGGAGGGTCACACCTGAAACTGCAGACCGATTGGAGAGTCACACCTGAAACGACAGGCCCATTGGAGAGACACACCTGAAACTACAGCCCCATTGGAGAGTCACACCTGAAACTACAGACCCATTGGAGAGTCACAATTGAAACTACAGGCCCATTGGAGAGTCACACCTGAAACTACAGACACATTGGAGAGTCTCACATGAAACTGCAGGCCCATTGGAGAGTCACAATTGAAACTACAGGCCCATTGGAGAGTCACACCTGAAACTACAGACACATTGGAGAGTCTCACATGAAACTACAGGCCAATTGGAGAGACACACCTGAAACTACAGACCCATTGGAGAGTCACACCTGAAACTACAGGCCCATTGGTGGGTCACACCTGAAACTACAGACCAATTGGAGAGTCACACCTGAAACTACAGACCCATTGGAGAGTCACATCTGAAACTACAGATCCATTGGAGAGACATACCTGAAACTACAGACCCTTTGGAGAGTCACACCTGAAACTACAGACCCATTGGAGAGTCACATCTGAAACTACAGACCCATTGGAGAGACACACCTGAAACTACCGACCCATTGGTGGATCACACCAGAATCTACAGACCCACTGGAGAGTCACACCTGAAACTAGACCCATTGGAGGGTCACACCTGAAACTACAGATCCATTGGAGAGTCACACCTGAAACTACAGATCCATTGGAGAGTCACACTTGAAAAGACAGACCCATTGGAGAGTGACACCTGAAACTAAAGACCCATTGGAAAGACACACCTGAAACTACAGGCCCATTGGAGAGACACACCTGAAACTCCAGCCCCATTGGAGAGACACACCTGAAACTACAGGCCCATTGGAGAGTCAAACCTGAAACTACAGACCCATTGGAAAGACACACCTGAAACTCCAGGCCCATTGGAGAGACACACCTGAAACGAGAGGCCCATTTAAGAGTCACACCTGAAACTGCAGACCCATTGGAGAGACACACCTGAAACTACAGACCCATTGGTGAGTCACACCTGAAACTACAGACCCATTGGACTTTCACACCTGAAACTACAGACCCATTGGAGGGTCACACTTGAAACTACAGGCCCATTGGAGGGTCACACCTGAAACTACAGGCCCATTGGTGAGACACACCTGAAACTACAGACCCATTGGAGAGTCACACCTGAAACTGCAGACCGATTGGAGAGTCACACATGAAACGACAGGCCCATTGGAGGGTCAGACCTGAAACAACAGACACAGAGGAGGGTCACACCTGAAACTGCAGGCCCATTGGAGAGTCACACCTGAAACTACAGGCCCATTGGAGAGTCACAATTGAAACTACAGGCCCATTGGAGAGTCACACCTGAAACTACAGACACATTGGAGAGTCTCACATGAAACTACAGGCCAATTGGAGAGACACACCTGAAACTACAGACCCATTGGAGAGTCACACCTGAAACTACAGGCCCATTGGTGGGTCACACCTGAAACTACAGACCCATTGGAGAGTCACACCTGAAACTACAGACCCATTGGAGAGTCACATCTGAAACTACAGATCCATTGGAGAGTCACACCTGAAACTACAGACCCATTGGAGAGACACACCTGAAACTACAGACCCATTGGAGAGTCACATCTGAAACTACAGACCCATTGGAGAGACACACCTGAAACTACCGACCCATTGGAGGGTCACACCTGAAACTACAGACCCATTGGAGAGTCACACCTGAAACGACATATCCATTGGAGAGTCACACTTGAAAAGACAGACCCATTGGAGAGTGACACCTGAAACTAAAGACCCATTGGAAAGTCACACCTGAAACTACAGGCCCATTGGAGAGACACACCTGAAACTCCAGCCCCATTGGAGAGACACACCTGAAACTACAGGCCCATTGGAGAGTCAAACCTGAAACTACAGACCCATTGGGGAGACACACCTGAAACTCCAGCCCCATTGGAGAGACACACCTGAAACGACAGGCCCATTGGAGAGTCAAACCTGAAACTACAGACACATTGGAGAGTCAAACCTGAAACTACAGACCCATTGGAGAGACACACCTGAAACTCCAGCCCCATTGGACTTTCACACCTGAAACGACAGACCCATTGGAGGGTCACACTTGAAACTACAGGCCCATTGGAGGGTCACACATGAAACTACAGGCCCATTGGTGAGACACACCTGAAACTACAGGCCCATTGGTGGGTCACACCTGAAACCACAGACCCATTGGAGAGACACACCTGAAACTACAGGCCCATTGGAGAGTCAAGCATGAAACTACAGGCCCATTGGAGAGACAAACCTGAAAATACAGTCCCATTGGAGAGTCACACCTGAAACTACAGACCCATTGGAGAGTCACACCTGAAACTACCGACCCATTGGTGGATCACACCAGAAACTACAGACCCACTGGAGAGTCACACCTGAAACTAGACCCATTGGAGGGTCACACCTGAAACTACAGACCCATTGGAGAGTCACACCTGAAACTACAGATCCAATGGAGAGTCACACTTGAAAAGACAGGCCCATTGGTGAGACACACCTGAAACTACAGGCCCATTGGAGGTTCACACCTGAAACTACAGGCCCAGTGGAGGGTCATACCTGAAACTACAGGCCCATTGGTGAGACACACCTGAAACTACAGGCCCATTGGAGAGACACACCTGAAACGAGAGGCCCATTGGAGAGTCACACCTGAAACTGCAGACCCATTGGAGAGACACACCTGAAACTACAGACCCATTGGTGAGTCACACCTGAGACGACAGACCCATTGGACTTTCACGCCTGAAACTACAGACCCATTGGAGGGTCACAATTGAAACTACAGGCCCATTGGAGGGTCACACCTGAAACTACAGGCCCATTGGTGAGACACACCTGAAACAACAGACCCATTGGAGAGTCACACCTGAAACTGCAGACCCATTGGAGAGACACACCTGAAACTACAGACCCATTGGTGAGTCACACCTGAAACGACAGACCCATTGGACTTTCACACCTGAAACTACAGACCCATTGGAGGGTCACACTTGAAACTACAGGCCCATTGGAGAGTCACACCTGAAACGACAGGCCCAATGGAGAGACACACCTGAAACAACAGACACAGAGGAGGGTCACACCTGAAACTACAGACCCATTGGAGGGTCAGACCTGAAACAACAGACACAGAGGAGGGTCACACCTGAAACTGCAGGCCGATTGGAGAGTCACACCTGAAACTACAGGCCCATTGGAGAGTCACAATTGAAACTACAGGCCCATTGGAGAGTCACACCTGAAACTACAGACACATTGGAGAGTCTCACCTGAAACTACAGGCCAATTGGAGAGACACACCTGAAACTACAGACCCATTGGAGAGTCACACCTGAAACTACAGGCCCATTGGTGGGTCACACCTGAAACTACAGACCCTTTGGAGAGTCACACCTGAAACTACAGACCCATTGGAGAGTCACATCTGAAACTACAGACCCATTGGAGAGACACACCTGAAACTACCGACCCATTGGTGGATCACACCAGAATCTACAGACCCACTGGAGAGTCACACCTGAAACTAGACCCATTGGAGGGTCACACCTGAAACTACAGATCCATTGGAGAGTCACACCTGAAACTACAGATCCATTGGAGAGTCACAATTGAAAAGACAGACCCATTGGAGAGTGACACCTGAAACTAAAGACCCATTGGAAAGACACACCTGAAACTACAGGCCCATTGGAGAGACACACCTGAAACTCCAGCCCCATTGGAGAGACACACCTGAAACTACAGGCCCATTGGAGAGTCAAACCTGAAACTACAGACCCATTGGAAAGACACACCTGAAACTCCAGGCCCATTGGAGAGACACACCTGAAACTACAGCCCCATTGGAGAGACACACCTGAAACTACAGGCCCATTGGAGAGACACACCTGAAACTACAGACCCATTGGAGAGACACACCTGAAACTACAGCCCCATTGGAGAGACACACCTGAAACTACAGACCCATTGGAGAGTCACACCGGAAACTACAGACCCATTGGTGAGTCATACCTGAAACTACAGACCCATTGGAGGGTCACACTTGAAACTACAGGCCCATTGGAGGGTCACACCTGAAACTACAGGCCCATTGGTGAGACACACCTGAAACTACAGACCCATTGGAGAGTCACACCGGAAACTACAGACCGATTGGAGAGTAACGCCTGAAACGACAGGCACATTGGAGAGACACACCTGAAACAACAGACACAGAGGAGGGTCACACCTGAAACTACAGACCCATTGGAGGGTCACACCTGAAACAACAGACACAGAGGAGGGTCACACCTGAAACTACAGGCCCATTGGAGAGTCACAATTGAAACTACAGGCCCATTGGAGAGTCACAATTGAAACTACAGACCCATTGGAGGGTCACACCTGAAACTGCAGGCCCATTGGAGAGTCACACCTGAAACTACAGGCCCATTGGAGAGTCACAATTGAAACTACAGGCCCATTGGAGAGTCACACCTGAAACTACAGACACATTGGAGAGTCTCACATGAAACTACAGGCCAATTGGAGAGACACACCTGAAACTACAGACCCATTGGAGAGTCACACCTGAAACTACAGGCCCATTGGTGGGTCACACCTGAAACGACAGACCCATTGGAGAGTCACACCTGAAACTACAGACCCATTGGAGAGTCACATCTGAAACTACAGATCCATTGGAGAGTCACACCTGAAACTACAGACCCATTGGAGAGACACACCTGAAACTACAGACCCATTGGAGAGTCACACCTGAAACTACAGACCCATTGGAGAGTCACACCTGAAACTACAGGCCCATTGGTGGGTCACACCTGAAACGACAGACCCATTGGAGAGTCACTCCTGAAACTACAGACCCATTGGAGAGTCACACCTGAAACTACAGGCCCATTGGTGGGTCACACCTGAAACGACAGACCCATTGGAGAGACATACCTGAAACTACAGACCCTTTGGAGAGTCACACCTGAAACTACAGACCCATTGGAGAGTCACATCTGAAACTACAGACCCATTGGAGAGACACACCTGAAACTACCGACCCATTGGTGGATCACACCAGAATCTACAGACCCACTGGAGAGGCACACCTGAAACTAGAACCATTGGAGGGTCACACCTGAAACTACAGACCCATTGGAGAGTCACACCTGAAACGACAGATCCATTGGAGAGTCACACTTGAAAAGACAGACCCATTGGAGAGTGACACCTGAAACTAAAGACCCATTGGAAAGACACACCTGAAACTACAGGCCCATTGGAGAGACACAGCTGAAACTCCAGCCCCATTGGAGAGACACACCTGAAACTACAGGCCCATTGGAGAGGCAAACCTGAAACTACAAACCCATTGGAGAGACACACCTGAAACTCCAGCCCCATTGGAGAGACACACCTGAAACTACAGGCCCATTGGAGAGTCAAACCTGAAATTCTAGCCCCATTGGAGAGACACACCTGAAACTCCAGGCCCATTGGAGAGACACACCTGAAACTACAGCCCCATTGGAGAGACACACCTGAAACTACAGGCCCATTGGAAAGACACACCTGAAACTACAGGCCCATTGGAGAGACACACCTGAAACTACAGCCCCATTGGAGAGACACACCTGAAACTACAGGCCCATTGGAGAGTCAAACCTGAAACTACAGACCCATTGAAGAGTCACACCTGAAACTACAGACCCATTGGAGAGACACACCTGAAACTGCAGACCCATTGGAGAGACACACCTGAAACTACAGACCCATTGGTGAGTCACACCTGAAACGACAGACCCATTGGACTTTCACACCTGAAACTACAGACCCATTGGAGGGTCACACTTGAAACTACAGGCCCATTGGAGGGTCACACCTGAAACTACAGGCCCATTGGTGAGACACACCTGAAACTACAGACCCATTGAAGAGTCACACCTGAAACTGCAGACCGATTGGAGAGTCACACCTGAAACGACAGGCCCATTGGAGAGACACACCTGAAACAACAGACACAGAGGAGGGTCACAACTGAAACTAGAGACCCATTGGAGGGTCAGACCTGAAACAACAGACACAGAGGAGGGTCACACCTGAAACTGCAGGCCCATTGGAGAGTCACACCTGAAACTACAGGCCCATTGGAGAGTCACAATTGAAACTACAGGCCCATTGGAGAGTCACACCTGAAACTACAGGCCCATTGGAGAGTCACAATTGAAACTACAGGCCCATTGGAGAGTCACACCTGAAACTACAGGCCCATTGGAGAGTCACAATTGAAACTACAGGCCCATTGGAGAGTCACACCTGAAACTACAGGCCCATTGGAGAGTCACAATTGAAACTACAGGCCCATTGGAGAGTCACACTTGAAACTACAGGCCCATTGGAGAGTCACAATTGAAACTACAGGCCCATTGGAGAGTCACAATTGAAACTACAGGCCCATTGGAGAGTCACACTTGAAACTACAGGCCCATTGGAGAGTCACAATTGAAACTACAGGCCCATTGGAGAGTCACACCTGAAACTACAGGCCCATTGGAGAGTCACACCTGAAACTACAGACACATTGGAGAGTCTCACATGAAACTACAGGCCAATTGGAGAGACACACCTGAAACTACAGACCCATTGGAGAGTCACACCTGAAACTACAGGCCCATTGGTGGGTCACACCTGAAACGACAGACCCATTGGAGAGTCACACCTGAAACTACAGACCCATTGGAGAGTCACATCTGAAACTACAGATCCATTGGAGAGTCACACCTGAAACTACAGACCCATTGGAGAGACACACCTGAAACTACAGACCCATTGGAGAGTCACACCTGAAACTACAGACCCATTGGAGAGTCACATCTGCAACTACAGACCCATTGGAGAGTCACACCTGAAACTACAGGCCCATTGGTGGGTCACACCTGAAACGACAGACCCATTGGAGAGTCACTCCTGAAACTACAGACCCATTGGAGAGTCACACCTGAAACTACAGGCCCATTGGTGGGTCACACCTGAAACGACAGACCCATTGGAGAGACATCCCTGAAACTACAGACCCTTTGGAGAGTCACACCTGAAACTACAGACCCATTGGAGAGTCACATCTGAAACTACAGACCCATTGGAGAGACACACCTGAAACTACCGACCCATTGGTGGATCACACCAGAATCTACAGACCCACTGGAGAGTCACACCTGAAACTAGACCCATTGGAGGGTCACACCTGAAACTACAGACCCATTGGAGAGTCACACCTGAAACTACAGACCCATTGGAGAGTCACACCTGAAACAACAGATCCATTGGAGAGTCACACTTGAAAAGACAGACCCATTGGAGAGTGACACCTGAAACTAAAGACCCATTGGAAAGACACACCTGAAACTACAGGCCCATTGGAGAGACACACCTGAAACTCCAGCCCCATTGGAGAGACACACCTGAAACTGCAGGCCCATTGGAGAGTCACACCTGAAACTGCAGACCGATTGGAGAGTCACACCTGAAACGACAGGCCCATTGGAGAGACACACCTGAAACTACAGCCCCATTGGAGAGTCACACCTGAAACTACAGACCCATTGGAGAGTCACAATTGAAACTACAGGCCCATTGGAGAGTCACACCTGAAACTACAGACACATTGGAGAGTCTCACATGAAACTGCAGGCCCATTGCAGAGTCACAATTGAAACTACAGGCCCATTGGAGAGTCACACCTGAAACTACAGACACATTGGAGAGTCTCACATGAAACTACAGGCCAATTGGAGAGACACACCTGAAACTACAGACCCATTGGAGAGTCACACCTGAAACTACAGGCCCATTGGTGGGTCACACCTGAAACTACAGACCCATTGGAGAGTCACACCTGAAACTACAGACCCATTGGAGAGTCACATCTGAAACTACAGATCCATTGGAGAGACATACCTGAAACTACAGACCCTTTGGAGAGTCACACCTGAAACTACAGACCCATTGGAGAGTCACATCTGAAACTACAGACCCATTGGAGAGACACACCTGAAACTACCGACCCATTGGTGGATCACACCAGAATCTACAGACCCACTGGAGAGTCACACCTGAAACTAGACCCATTGGAGGGTCACACCTGAAACTACAGATCCATTGGAGAGTCACACCTGAAACTACAGATCCATTGGAGAGTCACACTTGAAAAGACAGACCCATTGGAGAGTGACACCTGAAACTAAAGACCCATTGGAAAGACACACCTGAAACTACAGGCCCATTGGAGAGACACACCTGAAACTCCAGCCCCATTGGAGAGACACACCTGAAACTACAGGCCCATTGGAGAGTCAAACCTGAAACTACAGACCCATTGGAAAGACACACCTGAAACTCCAGGCCCATTGGAGAGACACACCTGAAACGAGAGGCCCATTTAAGAGTCACACCTGAAACTGCAGACCCATTGGAGAGACACACCTGAAACTACAGACCCATTGGTGAGTCACACCTGAAACTACAGACCCATTGGACTTTCACACCTGAAACTACAGACCCATTGGAGGGTCACACTTGAAACTACAGGCCCATTGGAGGGTCACACCTGAAACTACAGGCCCATTGGTGAGACACACCTGAAACTACAGACCCATTGGAGAGTCACACCTGAAACTGCAGACCGATTGGAGAGTCACACCTGAAACGACAGGCCCATTGGAGGGTCAGACCTGAAACAACAGACACAGAGGAGGGTCACACCTGAAACTGCAGGCCCATTGGAGAGTCACACCTGAAACTACAGGCCCATTGGAGAGTCACAATTGAAACTACAGGCCCATTGGAGAGTCACACCTGAAACTACAGACACATTGGAGAGTCTCACATGAAACTACAGGCCAATTGGAGAGACACACCTGAAACTACAGACCCATTGGAGAGTCACACCTGAAACTACAGGCCCATTGGTGGGTCACACCTGAAACTACAGACCCATTGGAGAGTCACACCTGAAACTACAGACCCATTGGAGAGTCACATCTGAAACTACAGATCCATTGGAGAGTCACACCTGAAACTACAGACCCATTGGAGAGACACACCTGAAACTACAGACCCATTGGAGAGTCACATCTGAAACTACAGACCCATTGGAGAGACACACCTGAAACTACCGACCCATTGGAGGGTCACACCTGAAACTACAGACCCATTGGAGAGTCACACCTGAAACGACATATCCATTGGAGAGTCACACTTGAAAAGACAGACCCATTGGAGAGTGACACCTGAAACTAAAGACCCATTGGAAAGACACACCTGAAACTACAGGCCCATTGGAGAGACACACCTGAAACTCCAGCCCCATTGGAGAGACACACCTGAAACTACAGGCCCATTGGAGAGTCAAACCTGAAACTACAGACCCATTGGGGAGACACACCTGAAACTCCAGCCCCATTGGAGAGACACACCTGAAACGACAGGCCCATTGGAGAGTCAAACCTGAAACTACAGACACATTGGAGAGTCAAACCTGAAACTACAGACCCATTGGAGAGACACACCTGAAACTCCAGCCCCATTGGACTTTCACACCTGAAACGACAGACCCATTGGAGGGTCACACTTGAAACTACAGGCCCATTGGAGGGTCACACATGAAACTACAGGCCCATTGGTGAGACACACCTGAAACTACAGGCCCATTGGTGGGTCACACCTGAAACCACAGACCCATTGGAGAGACACACCTGAAACTACAGGCCCATTGGAGAGTCAAGCATGAAACTACAGGCCCATTGGAGAGACAAACCTGAAAATACAGTCCCATTGGAGAGTCACACCTGAAACTACAGACCCATTGGAGAGTCACACCTGAAACTACCGACCCATTGGTGGATCACACCAGAAACTACAGACCCACTGGAGAGTCACACCTGAAACTAGACCCATTGGAGGGTCACACCTGAAACTACAGACCCATTGGAGAGTCACACCTGAAACTACAGATCCAATGGAGAGTCACACTTGAAAAGACAGGCCCATTGGTGAGACACACCTGAAACTACAGGCCCATTGGAGGTTCACACCTGAAACTACAGGCCCAGTGGAGGGTCATACCTGAAACTACAGGCCCATTGGTGAGACACACCTGAAACTACAGGCCCATTGGAGAGACACACCTGAAACGAGAGGCCCATTGGAGAGTCACACCTGAAACTGCAGACCCATTGGAGAGACACACCTGAAACTACAGACCCATTGGTGAGTCACACCTGAGACGACAGACCCATTGGACTTTCACGCCTGAAACTACAGACCCATTGGAGGGTCACAATTGAAACTACAGGCCCATTGGAGGGTCACACCTGAAACTACAGGCCCATTGGTGAGACACACCTGAAACAACAGACCCATTGGAGAGTCACACCTGAAACTGCAGACCCATTGGAGAGACACACCTGAAACTACAGACCCATTGGTGAGTCACACCTGAAACGACAGACCCATTGGACTTTCACACCTGAAACTACAGACCCATTGGAGGGTCACACTTGAAACTACAGGCCCATTGGAGAGTCACACCTGAAACGACAGGCCCAATGGAGAGACACACCTGAAACAACAGACACAGAGGAGGGTCACACCTGAAACTACAGACCCATTGGAGGGTCAGACCTGAAACAACAGACACAGAGGAGGGTCACACCTGAAACTGCAGGCCGATTGGAGAGTCACACCTGAAACTACAGGCCCATTGGAGAGTCACAATTGAAACTACAGGCCCATTGGAGAGTCACACCTGAAACTACAGACACATTGGAGAGTCTCACCTGAAACTACAGGCCAATTGGAGAGACACACCTGAAACTACAGACCCATTGGAGAGTCACACCTGAAACTACAGGCCCATTGGTGGGTCACACCTGAAACTACAGACCCTTTGGAGAGTCACACCTGAAACTACAGACCCATTGGAGAGTCACATCTGAAACTACAGACCCATTGGAGAGACACACCTGAAACTACCGACCCATTGGTGGATCACACCAGAATCTACAGACCCACTGGAGAGTCACACCTGAAACTAGACCCATTGGAGGGTCACACCTGAAACTACAGACCCATTGGAGAGTCACACCTGAAACTACAGATCCATTGGAGAGTCACAATTGAAAAGACAGACCCATTGGAGAGTGACACCTGAAACTAAAGACCCATTGGAAAGACACACCTGAAACTACAGGCCCATTGGAGAGACACACCTGAAACTCCAGCCCCATTGGAGAGACACACCTGAAACTACAGGCCCATTGGAGAGTCAAACCTGAAACTACAGACCCATTGGAAAGACACACCTGAAACTCCAGGCCCATTGGAGAGACACACCTGAAACTACAGCCCCATTGGAGAGACACACCTGAAACTACAGGCCCATTGGAGAGACACACCTGAAACTACAGACCCATTGGAGAGACACACCTGAAACTACAGCCCCATTGGAGAGACACACCTGAAACTACAGACCCATTGGAGAGTCACACCGGAAACTACAGACCCATTGGTGAGTCATACCTGAAACTACAGACCCATTGGAGGGTCACACTTGAAACTACAGGCCCATTGGAGGGTCACACCTGAAACTACAGGCCCATTGGTGAGACACACCTGAAACTACAGACCCATTGGAGAGTCACACCGGAAACTACAGACCGATTGGAGAGTAACGCCTGAAACGACAGGCACATTGGAGAGACACACCTGAAACAACAGACACAGAGGAGGGTCACACCTGAAACTACAGACCCATTGGAGGGTCACACCTGAAACAACAGACACAGAGGAGGGTCACACCTGAAACTACAGGCCCATTGGAGAGTCACACCTGAAACTACAGACCCATTGGAGAGTCACACCTGAAACTACAGGCCCATTGGAGAGTCACAATTGAAACTACAGGCCCATTGGAGAGTCACACCTGAAACTACAGACACATTGGAGAGTCTCACCTGAAACTACAGGCCAATTGGAGAGACACACCTGAAACTACAGACCCATTGGAGAGTCACACCTGAAACTACAGGCCCATTGGTGGGTCACACCTGAAACTACAGACCCATTGGAGAGTCACACCTGAAACTACAGACCCATTGGAGAGTCACATCTGAAACTACAGATCCATTGGAGAGACATACCTGAAACTACAGACCCTTTGGAGAGTCACACCTGAAACTACAGACCCATTGGAGAGTCACATCTGAAACTACAGACCCATTGGAGAGACACACCTGAAACTACCGACCCATTGGTGGATCACACCAGAATCTACAGTCCCACTGGAGAGTCACACCTGAAACTAGACCCATTGGAGGGTCACACCTGAAACTACAGACCCATTGGAGAGTCACACCTGAAACTACAGATCCATTGGAGAGTCACAATTGAAAAGACAGACCCATTGGAGAGTGACACCTGAAACTAAAGACCCATTGGAAAGACACACCTGAAACTACAGGCCCATTGGAGAGACACACCTGAAACTCCAGCCCCATTGGAGAGACACACCTGAAACTACAGGCCCATTGGAGAGTCAAACCTGAAACTACAGACCCATTGGAAAGACACACCTGAAACTCCAGGCCCATTGGAGAGACACACCTGAAACTACAGCCCCATTGGAGAGACACACCTGAAACTACAGGCCCATTGGAGAGACACACCTGAAACTACAGACCCATTGGAGAGACACACCTGAAACTACAGCCCCATTGGAGAGACACACCTGAAACGACAGGCCCATTGGAGAGTCAAACCTGAAACTACAGACCCATTGAAGAGTCACACCTGAAACTACAGACCCATTGGAGAGACACACCTGAAACTACAGACCCATTGGAGAGTCACACCGAAAAATACAGATCCATTGGAGAGTCACACCTGAAACTACAGGCCCATTGGAGAGTCAAACCTGAAACTACAGGCCCATTGGAGAGTCAAACCTGAAACTACAGACCCATTGGAAAGACACACCTGAAACTCCAGGCCCATTGGAGAGACACACCTGAAACTACAGCCCCATTGGAGAGACACACCTGAAACTACAGGCCCATTGGAAAGACACACCTGAAACTACAGGCCCATTGGAGAGACACACCTGAAACTACAGCCCCATTGGAGAGACACACCTGAAACTACAGGCCCATTGGAGAGTCAAACCTGAAACTACAGACCCATTGAAGAGTCACACCTGAAACTACAGACCCATTGGAGAGACACACCTGAAACAACAAACCCATTGGAGGGTCACACCTGGAACTACAGACGCATTGGAGAGTCACACCTGAAACTACAGGCCAATTTGAGGGTCACACCTGAAACTACATGCCCAGTGGAGGGTCATACCTGAAACTACAGGCCCATTGGTGAGACACACCTGAAACTACAGGCCCATTGGAGAGACACACCTGAAACGAGAGGCCCATTGGAGAGTCACACCTGAAACTGCAGACCCATTGGAGAGACACACCTGAAACGACAGACCCATTGGTGAGTCACACCTGAAACTACAGACCCATTGGACTTTCACACCTGAAACTACAGACCCATTGGAGGGTCACACGTGAAACTACAGGCCCATTGGAGGGTCACACCTGAAACTACAGGCCCATTGGTGAGACACACCTGAAACTACAGACCCATTGGAGAGTCACACCTGAAATTACAGACCGATTGGAGAGTCACACCTGAAACGACAGGCACATTGGAGAGACACACCTGAAACAACAGATACAGAGGAGGGTCACACCTGAAACTACAGACCCATTGGAGGGTCACACCTGAAACAACAGACACAGAGGAGGGTCACACCTGAAACTACAGGCCCATTGGAGAGTCACACCTGAAACTACAGACCCATTGGAGAGTCACACCTGAAACTGCAGGCCCATTGGAGAGTCACAATTGAAACTACAGGCCCATTGGAGAGTCACACCTGAAACTACAGACACATTGGAGAGTCTCACCTGAAACTACAGGCCAATTGGAGAGACACACCTGAAACTACAGACCCATTGGAGAGACACACCTGAAACTACAGACCCATTGGAGAGTCACACCTGAAACTACAGACCCATTGGAGAGTCACACCTGAAACTTCAGGCCCATTGGAGAGTCACACCTAAAAATACAGATCCATTGGAGAGTCACACCTGAAACTACAGGTGCATTGGAGAGACACACCTGAAACTACAGACCCATTGGAGAGTCACACCTGAAACTACAGGTGCATTGGAGGGTCACACCTGAAACTAAAGACCCATTGGAGAGACACACCTGAAACTACGGACCCATTGGAGGGTCACACCTGAAACTAATGACCCATTGGAGATTCACACCTGAAACTACAGACCCATTGGAGAGTCACACCTGAAACTAATGACCCATTGGAGAGTCACACCTGAAACGACAGGCCCATTGGAGAGACACACCTGAAACTACAGACCAATTGGACTTTCACACCTGAAACTACAGACCCATTTGAGTGTCACACCTGAAACTACAGGCCCATTTGAGGGTCACACCTGAAACTACAGGCCCAGTGGAGGGTCATACCTGAAACGACAGGCCCATTGGAGAGTCACACCTGAAACAACAGGCCCTGAGGAGAGTCACACCGGAAACTTCAGGCCCATTGGAGAGTCAAGCCTGAAACTACAGGCCCATTGGAGAGACAAACCTGAAAATACAGACCCATTGGAGAGTCACACCTGAAATTACAGACCCATTGGAGAGTCACACCTGAAACTACAGGCCCATTGGAGAGTCACACCTGAAACCTCAGGCCCATTGGAGAATCACACCTGAAACCACAGACCCATTGGAGAGTCACACCTGAAACTACAGACCCATTGGAGAGTCACACCTGAAATTACAGACCCATTGGAGAGTCACACCTGAAACTACAGGCCCATTGGAGAGTCACACCTGAAACCTCAGGCCCATTGGAGAGTCACACCTGAAACTACAGACCCATTGGAGAGTCACACCTGAAACTACAGACCCATTGGAGAGTCACACCTGAAACTACAGGCCCATTGGAGAGTCAAGCCTGAAACTATGCCCATTGGAGAGTCACACCTGAAACTACAGGCCCATTGGAGAGTCACACCTGAAACCTCAGGCCCATTGGAGAGTCACACCTAAAAATACAGACCCATTGGAGAGTCACACCTGGAACTGCAGACCCATTGGAGAGTCACACCTGAAACGACAGACCCTTTGGAGAGTCACACCTGAAACAACCAACCCATTGGAGAGTCACACCTGAAACTAGAGGTGCATTGGAGAGTCACACCTGGAACTGCAGACCCATTGGAGAGTCACACCTAAAACTACAGACCAATTGGACTTTCACACCTGAAACTACAGACCCATTTGAGGGTCACACCTGAAACTACAGGCCCATTTGAGGGTCACACCTGAAACTGCAGACCCAGTGGAGGGTCATACCTGAAACGACAGGCCCATTGGAGAGTCACACCTGAAACAACAGGCCCTGAGGAGAGTCACACCGGAAACTTCAGGCCCATTGGAGAGTCACACCTGAAACTACAGGCCCATTGGAGAATCAAGCCAGAAACTATGCCCATTGGAGAGACAAACCTGAAAATACAGTCCCATTGGAGAGTCACACCTGAAACTGCAGACCCATTGGAGAGACACACCTGAAACGACAGGCCCTGTGGAGAGTCACACCTGAAACTACAGACCAATTGGAGAGACACACCTGAAACTACAGGCCCTGTGGAGAGTCACACCTGAAACCACAGGCCCATTGGAGAAACCAACCTGAAACTGCAGGCCCATTGGAGAGTCACACCTGAAACTTCAGGCCCATTGGAGAGTCACACCTGAAACTACAGACCGATTGGAAAGACACACCTGAAACTACAGCCCCATTGGAGAGATACACCTGAAACTACAGACCCATTGGAGGGTCACACCTGAAACGACAGACCCATTGTAGAGTCACACCTGAAACTACAGATCCATTGGAGAGACACACCTGAAAGGACAGACCCATTGGAGAGTCACACCGAAAAATACAGATCCATTGGAGAGTCACACCTTAAACTACAGATCAATTGGAGGAACACACCTGAAACAACAGACCCATTGGAGAGTGACACCTGAAACTACAGACCCATTGGAGAGTCACACCTGGAACTACAGACCCATTGGAGAGACACACCTGAAACTACAGACCCTTTGGAGAGTCACACCTGAAACTGCAGACCCACTGGTCTTTCACACCTGAAACGACAGGTCCATTTCAGGGCCACACCTGAAACTACAGGCCGATTGGAGGGTCACACCTGAAACTACAGGCCCATTGGTGAGACACACCTGAAACTACAGGCCCATTGGAGAGTCACACCTGAAACTACAGGCCCATTGGAGAGTCACACCTGAAACGACAGACCCATTGGAGAGTAACATCTGAAACTACAGACCCATCAGAGAGATACACCTGAAACTACAGACCCATTGGAGAGTCACACCTGAAACTACAGACACATTGGAGAGACACACCTGAAACTACAGACCCATTGGAGAGTCACATCTGAAACTACAGACCCATTGGAGAGACACACCTGAAACTACAGACCCATTGGAGAGTCACATCTGAAACTACAGACCCATTGGAGAGACACACCTGAAACTACAGACCCATTGGAGAGTCACATCTGAAACTACAGACCCATTGGTGAGACACACCTGAAACTACCGACACATTGGTGGATCACACCAGAAACTACAGACCCACTGGAGAGTCACACCTGAAACTAGACCCATTGGAGGGTCACACCTGAAAGTACAGACCCATTGGAGAGTCACACCTGAAACTACAGATCCATTGGAGAGTCACACTTGAAAAGACAGACCCATTGGAGAGTGACACCTGAAACTAAAGACCCATTGGAAAGACACACCTGAAACTACAGGCCCATTGGAGAGACACACCTGAAACTCCAGCCCCATTGGAGATATACACCTGAAACTACAGGCCCATTGGAGAGTCAAACCTGAAACTACAGACCCATTGGAAAGACACACCTGAAACTCCCATTGGAGAGACACACCTGAAACGACAGCCCCATTGGAGAGACACACCTGAAACTACAGGCCCATTGGAAAGACACACCTGAAACTACAGGCCCATTGGAGAGACACACCTGAAACTACAGCCCCATTGGAGAGACACACCTGAAACTACAGGCCCATTGGAGAGTCAAACCTGAAACTGCAGACCCATTGAAGAGTCACACCTGAAACTACAGACCCATTGGAGAGACACACCTGAAACTACAGACCCATTGGAGAGTCACACCGAAAAATACAGATCCATTGGAGAGTCACACCTGAAACAACAAACCCATTGGAGGGTCACACCTGGAACTACAGACGCATTGGAGAGACACACCTGAAACTACAGACCTTTTGGAGAGTCACACCTGAAACTACAGACCCATTGGAGAGTCACACCTGAAACTACAGGCCCATTTGAGGGTCACACCTGAAACTGCAGGCCCAGTGGAGGGTCATACCTGAAACTACAGGCCCATTGGTGAGACACACCTGAAACTACAGGCCCATTGGAGAGACACACCTGAAACGAGAGGCCCATTGGAGAGTCACACCTGAAACTGCAGACCCATTGGAGAGACACACCTGAAACTACAGACCCATTGGTGAGTCACACCTGAGACTACAGACCCATTGGACTTTCACACCTGAAACTCCAGACCCATTGGAGGGTCACACTTGAAACTACAGGCCCATTGGAGGGTCACACCTGAAACTGCAGGCCCATTGGTGAGACACACCTGAAACTACAGACCCATTGGAGAGTCACACCTGAAACTGCAGACCGATTGGAGAGTCACACCTGAAACGACAGGCCCATTGGAGAGACACACCTGAAACAACAGACACAGAGGAGGGTCACACCTGAAACTACAGACCCATTGGAGGGTCAGACCTGAAACAACAGACACAGAGGAGGGTCACACCTGAAACTACAGGCCCATTGGAGAGTCACACCTGAAACTACAGGCCCATTGGAGAGTCACAATTGAAACTACAGGCCCATTGGAGAGTCACACCTGAAACTACAGACACATTGGAGAGTCTCACCTGAAACTACAGGCCAATTGGAGAGACACACCTGAAACTACAGACCCATTGGAGAGTCACACCTGAAACTACAGGCCCATTGGTGGGTCACACCTGAAACTACAGACCCATTGGAGAGTCACACCTGAAACTACAGAACCATTGGAGAGTCACATCTGAAACTACAGATCCATTGGAGAGACATACCTGAAACTACAGACCCTTTGGAGAGTCACATCTGAAACTACAGACCCATTGGAGAGACACACCTGAAACTACAGACCCATTGGTGGATCACACCAGAAACTACAGACCCACTGGAGAGTCACACCTGAAACTAGACCCATTGGAGGGTCACACCTGAAACTACAGACCCATTGGAGAGTCACACCTGAAACTACAGACCCATTGGAAAGACACACCTGAAACTACAGGCCCATTGGAGAGACACACCTGAAACTCCAGCCCCATTGGAGAGACACACCTGAAACTACAGGCCCATTGGAGAGTCAAACCTGAAACTACAGACCCATTGGAGAGTCACACCTGAAACTACAGACCCATTGGAAAGACACACCTGAAACTCCAGGCCCATTGGAGAGACACACCTGAAACTACAGCCCCATTGGAGAGACACACCTGAAACTACAGGCCCATTGGAAAGACACACCTGAAACTACAGGCCCATTGGAGAGACACACCTGAAACTACAGCCCTATTGGAGAGACACACCTGAAACTACAGGCCCATTGGAGAGTCAAACCTGAAACTGCAGACCAATTGAAGAGTCACACCTGAAACTACAGACCCATTGGAGAGACACACCTGAAACTGCAGAACATTTTGGAGGGGGAGGGCGAACAGCCAGCTGTCGTGGTGCACATAGGCACCAACGATATAGGTAAAAAAGGGGATGAGGTCCTAAAAGCAGAATATCGGGAGTTAGGAGGTAAATTAAAAAATAGGACCTCAAAGGTAGTCATCTCAGGATTGCTGCCAGTGCCACGTGCTAGTCAGAGTAGAAATAGGAGGATATTTCAAATGAATACGTGGCGAGAGGAATGGTGCAAGGGGGAGGGATTCAAATTCCTGGGACACTGGAAACGGTTCTGGGGGAGGTGGGACCAGTACAAACCGGACGGTCTGCACCTGGGCAGGGCCGGGACCGCTGTCCTAGGAGGAGTGTTTGCTAGTGCTGTTGGGGAGGGTTTAAACTAAAGTGGCAGGGGGTTGGGAACCTGAGCAGGGAGAGAGAGGAAAGCGTAACAGGAAGGGACAGAAGGTATGGAGTAATAGGTAAAGTGTTAAAAAAGGAAAAAGCAGGAACTAAGCGTCACAAAACAGATTTGAAAGTTCTTTATCTGAATGCACGTAGCATTCGTAATAAAATGGACGAGTTAACGGCACAAATAACTACGTATGGGTATGATCTTGTGGCCATTACAGAAACATGGCTGCAGGGTGACAACGACTGGGAATTAAATATGCCAGGGTATTTAACAATCAGGAAGGACAGGCAGGAAGGAAGGGGAGGTGGGGTGGCTATGTTAATAAAGGAAGGAATCACTGTAATACAGAGAAATGATATTGGGACAAAGCATCAAGATAATGAAACAGTTTGGGTGGAGATAAGGAATAATAAGGGAAAAAAAACATTAGTGGGCGTAGTATATAGGCCTCCTAATAGTTGCAACTCTGCTGGAAGAAGTATTAATCAGGAGATAGTCGGGGCATGTAATAAGGGAACAGCCATAATTATGGGGGATTTTAATTATCATATTAACTGGACAAATCAAATTGGGCAGAGCAGCCTTGAGGACGAGTTCATTGAGTGCATCAGGGATGGATTTCTTGAGCAGTATGTAACTGATCCTACAAGGGGGCAGGCAACCTTGGACCTGGTCCTGTGTAATGAGTCAGGATTAATTAATAATGTCCTAGTTAAGGATCCCCTTGGAACGAGCGACCACAACATGGTTGAATTCCATATCCAATTAGAGGGTGAGAAGGTTGATTCTCAAACAAGCGTACTGAGCTTGAATAAAGGAGACTATGATGGTATGAGAGCGGAATTGATTAAAGTGGACTGGGAAAATAGATTAAAGGGTAAGACGGTACATGAGCAGTGGTGTTCATTTAGGGAGTTATTTTACAACTTTCAAAATAAATATATTCCACTGAGGAAAAAAGGGTGTAAAAGAAATGACAGCCATCCGTGGCTAAATAAAGAAATCAAGGATAGTATCAGACTAAAAACAAGGACATATAAGGTAGCCAAACTTAGTGGGAGGATAGAAGATTGGGAATTCTTCAAAAGACAGCAAAAAGTAACTAAAGGATTGATTAAGAAAGGGAAGTTAGATTATGAAAAGAAATTAGCAAAAAATATAAAAACAGATAGCAAGAGTTTCTATAGTTATATAAAAAGAAAAAGGGTGGCTAAGGCAAACATAGGTCCCTTAGAGGATGAGACCGGGAAATTAATGGTGGGAAACATGGAGATGGCAAAAATGCTGAACAAATATTTTGTTTCAGTCTTTACAGTAGAGGACACTAAGAATATCCCAACACTGGACAAACAGGGGACTCTCGGGGGGGAGGAGCTAAATACGATTAAAATCACTCAGGAGATGGTACTCAGTAAAATAATGGGACTCAAGGCGGATAAATCCCCTGGACCTGATGGCTTCCATTCTAGGGTCTTGAGGGAAGTGGCAGTAGGGATTGTGGATGCTTTGGTGATAGTTTTCCAAAATTCCCTGGACTCAGGAGAGGTCCCGGCAGATTGGAAAACTGCTAATGTAACACCGTTATTTAAAAAGGGTAGTAGGCAGAAGGCTGGAAATTATAGGCCAGTTAGCTTAACATCTGTGGTGGGTAAAATTTTGGAGTCTATTATTAAGGAGACAGTAACGGAACATTTAGATAAGCATAATTTAATAGGACAAAGTCAGCATGGCTTTATGAAGGGGAAGTCATGTCTGACAAATTTGCTTGAGTTCTTCGAGGATATAACGTATAGGGTGGATAAAGGGGAACCAGTGGACATAGTGTATTTAGACTTCCAGAAGGCATTCGACAAGGTGCCACATAAAAGATTATTACTTAAGATAAAAAATCACTGGATTGGGGGTAATATTCTGGCATGGGTGGAGGATTGGTTATCGAACAGGAAGCAGAGAGTTGGGATAAATGGTTCATTCTCGGACTGGCAACCAGTAACCAGTGGTGTTCCACAGGGGTCGGTGCTGGGTCCCCAACTCTTTACAATCTATATTAACGATTTGGAGGAGGGGACCGAGTGCAACATATCAAAATTTGCAGATGATACAAAGATGGGAGGGAAAGTAGAGAGTGAGGAGGACATAAAAAACCTGCAAGGGGATATAGACAGGCTGGGTGAGTGGGCGGAGATTTGGCAGATGCAATATAATATTGGAAAATGTGAGGTTATGCACTTTGGCAGGAAAAATCAGAGAGCAAGTTATTTTCTTAATGGCGAGAGACTGGAAAGTACTGCAGTACAAAGGGATCTGGGGGTCCTAGTGCAAGAAAATTATAAGTTGGTATGCAGGTGCAGCAGGTGATCAAGAAAGCCAACGGAATGTTGGCTTTTATTGCTAGGGGGATAGAATATAAAAAGAGGGAGGTATTGCTGCAGTTATATAAGGTATTGGTGAGACCGCACCTGGAATACTGCATACAGTTTTGGTCTCCATACTTAAGAAAAGACATACTTGCTCTCGAGGCAGTACAAAGAAGGTTCACTCGGTTAATCCCGGGGATGAGGGGGCGGACATATGAGGAGAGGTTGAGTAGATTGGGACTCTACTCATTGGAGTTCAGAAGAATGAGAGGCGATCTTATTGAAACATATAAGATTGTGAAGGGTCTTGATCGGGTGGATGCAGTAAGGATGTTCCCAAAGATGGGTGAAACTAGAACTAGGGGGCATAATCTTAGAATAAGGGGCTGCTCTTTCAAAACTGAGATGAGGAGAAACTTCTTCACTCAGAGGGTGGTCGGTCTGTGGAATTTGCTGCCCCAGGAAGCTGTGGAAGCTACATCATTAGATAAATTTAAAACAGAAATAGACAGTTTCCTAGAAGTAAAGGGAATTAGGGGTTATGGGGAGCGGGCAGGAAATTGGACATGAAGCTGAGTTCGGATCGGTCAATGCCCCGTGGGTGGCGGAGAGGGCCCAGGGGCTATGTGGCCGGGTCCTGCTCCGACTTCTTGTGTTCTTTAGATTTGTGGTTGGGATCAGATCAGCCATGATCTTATTGAATGGCGGAGCAGGCTCGAGGGGCCGATTGGCCTACTCCTGCTCCAATTTCTTATGTTCTTATGTTCTTAATTGGAGAGTCATACCTGAAACTACAGACCCATTGGACAGTCACACCTGAAACGACAGGCCCATTGGAGGGTCACACCTGAAACTAGGCCCATTGGAGAGTCACACCTGAAACTACAGACCCATTGGAGAGTCACACCTGAAATTACAGATCCATTGGAGGGTCACACCTGGAACTATAGGCCCATTGGAGAGTCACACCTGAAACTACAGGCCCATTGGTGGGTCACACCTGAAACTACAGACCCATTGGAGAGTGACACCTGAAACGACAGAACCATTTGAGGGTCACACCTGAAACGACAGGCCCATTGGAGGGTCACACCTGAAACTACAGAACCATTGGAGAGACACACCTGAAACTACAGACCCATTGGAGAGACACACCTGAAACTACAGACCCATTGGAGAGTCACACCTGAAACTACAGACCCATTAGACATTCACACCTGAAACTACAGGCCCATTTCACGGTCACACCTGAAACTACAGGCCCATTGGAGAGACACAACTGAAACAACAGGCCCATTGGAGAGTCACATGTGAAACTACAGGCCCATTTGAGGGTCACACCTGAAACGACAGGCCCATTGGACTTTCACACCTGAAACTACCGACCCATTGGAGGGTCACACATGAAACTACAGACCCATTGGAGGATCACACCTGAAGCGACAATCCCATTGGAGAGTCACACCTGAAACTACAGGCCCATTGGAGAGTCACAACTGAAACTAATGACCCATTGGAGGGTCACACCTGAAACTACAGACCCATTGGAGGGTCACACCTGAAACTAGGCCCATTGGAGAGTCACACCTGAAACTACAGACCCATTGGAGAGTCACACCTGAAACTAAAGACCCATTGGAGAGTCACACCTGAAACTACAGACCCATTGGAGGGTCACACCTGAAACTAGGCCCATTGGAGAGTCACACCTGAAACGACAGACCCATTGGAGAGTCACACCTGAAACTAAAGACCCATTGGAGAGTCACACCTGAAACTACAGACCCATTGGAGGGTCACACCTGAAACTACAGACCCATTGGAGGGTCACACCTGAAACTACAGGCCCATTGGAGAGACACAACTAAAACTAAAGAACCTTTGGGGTGTCACTCCTGAAAGTACAGACCCATTGGAGGGTCACACCTGAAACTAAAGACCCATTGGAGAGTCACACCTGAAACTACAGACCCATTGGAGGGTCACACCGGAAACTAGGCCCATTGGAGAGTCACACCTGAAACTACAGACCCATTGGAGAGTCACACCTGAAACTAAAGACCCATTGGAGAGTCACACCTGAAACTACAGGCCCATTGGAGAGTCACAACTGAATCTAATGACCCATTGGAGGATCACACCTGAAACTAAAGACCCATTGGAGAGTCACACCTGAAACTACAGACCCATTGGAGGGTCACACCTGAAACTAGGCCCATTGGAGAGTCACACCTGAAACTACAGACTCATTGGAGAGTCACACCTGAAACTAAAGACCCATTGGAGAGTCACACCTGAAACTACAGACCCATTGGAGGGTCACACCTGAAACTAGGCCCATTGGAGAGTCACACCTGAAACTACAGACCCATTGGAGAGTCACTCATGAAACTAAAGACCCATTGGAGAGTCACACCTGAAACTACAGACCCATTGGAGGGTCACACCTGAAACTACAGACCCATTGGAGAGTCACACCTGAAACTACAGGCCCATTGGAGAGTCACAACTGAAACTAATGACCCATTGGAGGGTCACACCTGAAACTACAGACCCATTGGAGGGTCACACCTGAAACTAGGCCCATTGGAGAGTCACACCTGAAACTACAGACCCATTGGAGAGACACACTTGAAACTATAGACCCAATGGAGAGACACACCTGAAACTACAGAAACCCATTGGAGAGACACACCTGAAACTGTAGACCCAATGGAGAGACACAACTGTAACTACAGACTCATTGGAGAGTCACACCTGAAACTACAGACCCATTGGAGAGTCAACCCTGAAACAACAGACCCATTGGAGAGTCACATCTGAAACTACAGACCCATTGGAGAGTCACACCTTAAACTACAGGCCCATTAGACATTCACACCTGAAACTACAGGCCCATTTCAGGGTCACACCTGAAACTACAGGCCCATTGGAGAGACACAACTGAAACTACAGGCCCATTGGAGAGAAACAACTGAAACAACAGGCCCATTGGAGAGACACACCTGAAACGACAGGCCCATTGGAGAGTCACATGTGAAACGACAGGCCCATTTGAGGGTCACACCTGAAACGACAGGCCCATTGGAGAGTCACACCTGAAACTACAGGCCCATTTGAGGGTCACACCTGAAACTACAGACCCATTGGAGGTTCACACCTGAAGCGACAATCCCATTGGAGTGTCATACCTGAAACGACAGACCCATTGGAGAATCACACCTGAAACTACAGACCCATTGGAGAGACACACCTGAAACTACAGGCCCATCGGAGGGTCACACCTGAAACTACAGATCCATTGGAGGGTCACACCTGAAACTACCATCCCATTGGAGAGTCACAACTGAAACTACAGGCCCATTGGAGGGTCACACCTGAAACTACAGATCCATTGGAGAGTCACACCTGGAACTACAGGCCCATTGGAGAGTCACACCTGAAACTACAGGCCCATCGGAGGGTCACACCTGGAACTACGGATCGATTGGAGAGTCACACCTGAAACTACAGGCCCATTGGAGAGTCACACCTGAAACGACAGGCCCATTGGAGAGTCACAACCGAAACTACAGACCCATTGGAGAGACACACCTGAAACAACAGGCCCATTGGAGGGTCACACCTGAATCTACAGGGCCATTGGAGAGTCACACCTGAAACTACAGATCCATTGGAGAGTCACACCTGGAACTACAGGCCCATTGGAGAGTCACAACTGAAACTACAGGCCCATTGGAGGGTCACACCTGAAACTACAGATCCATTGGAGAGTCACACCTGAAACTACAGGCCCATTGGAGAGTCACACCTGAAACGACAGGCCCATTGGAGAGTCACAACCGAAACTACAGACCCATTGGAGAGACACACCTGAAACAACAGGCCCATTGGAGGGTCACACCTGAATCTACAGGGCCATTGGAGAGTCACACCTGAAACTACAGACCCATTGGAGAGTCACACCTGAAACAACAGGCCCATTGGAGGGTCACACCTGAATCTACAGGGCCATTGGAGAGTCACACCTGAAACCACGGACCCATTGGAGAGTCATACCTGAAACTACAGGCCCATTGGAGAGACAGAACCGAAACGACACACCCATTGGAGGGTCACACCTGAAACTACAGGCCAATTGGAGAGTCCCATCTGAAACTACAGATCCATTGGACAGTCACACCTGAAACTACAGACCCATTGGAGGGTCACACCTGAAACGACAGTCCCATTGGAGAGTCACAGCTGAAACTACAGACCCATTGGACTGTCACACCTGAAACGACAGGCCCATTGGAGGGTCACACCTGAAACTACAAACCCATTGGAGAGTCACACCTGAAACTACAGACCCATTGGAGAGTCACACCTGAAACTACAGGCCCATTTGAGGGTCACACCTGAAACTACCGGCCCATTGGAGAGTCACGCCTGAAACTACAGAACCATTGGAGAGTCACTCATGAAACTAAAGACCCATTGGGGAGTCACACCTGAAACTACAGACATATTGGAGAGACACAACTGAAACTACAGACCCATTGGAGAGACACACCTGAAACTGCAGACACATTGGAGAGACACACCTTAAACTACAGACACATTGGAGAGACACACCTGAAACTACAGGCCCATTGGAGACACAACTGAAACTGCAGGGCCATGGAAGAGACACACCTTAAACTACAGAACCATTGGATAGACACACCTGAAACTACAGACCCATTGGAGAGACACACCTGAAACTACAGACCCATTGGAGAGACACACCTGAAACTACAGACCCATTGGAGACACAACTGAAACTACAGGGCCATGGAAGAGTCACACCTGAAACTATAGACGCATTGGAGAGGCACACCTGAAACTACAGACCCATTGGAGAGACACACCTGAAACTACAGACCCAATGGAGAATCACACCTGAAACTACAGGCCCATTGGAGAGACACAACTGAAACTACAGGCCCATTGGAGGGTCACACCTGAAACGACAGACCCATTGGAGAGTCACACCTGAAACTACAGGCCCATTGGAGAGTCACACCTGAAACTACAGGGGCATTGGAGAGACACACCTGAAACGACAGACCCATTGGAGAGTCACACCTGAAACGACAGGCCCATTGGAGAGTCACACCTGAAACTACAAGCCCATTGGTGAGACACACCTGAAACTACAGACCTATTGGAGAGTCACACCTGAAACGACAAGCCCATTGGTGAGACACACCTGAAACTACAGACCTATTGGAGGGTCACACCTGAAACGACAAGCCCATTGGTGAGACACACCTGAAACTACAGACCTATTGGAGGGTCACACCTGAAACTACAGACCCATTGGAGAGACACAACTGAAACGACAGGCACATTGGAGAGACACACCTGAAACTACAGGCCCATTGGACTTTCACACCTGAAACTACAGACCCATTGGAGAGTCACACCTGAAACTGCAGGCCCATTGGAGGGTCTCACCTGAAACCACAGACCCATTGGAGAGACAAAACTGAAACGACAGGCACATTGGAGAGACACACCTGAAACTACAGACCCATTGGAGAGACACAACTGAAACTACAGGCCCATTGGAGGGTCACACCTGAAACAACAGACCCATTGGACTTTCACACCTGAAACTGCAGGACCATTGGAGGGTCACACCTGAAACTACAGGCCCATTGGAGGGTCACACCTGAAACGACAGGCCCATTGGAGGGTCACACCTGAAACTACAGACCCATTGGACTGTCACACCTGAAACGACAGGCCCATTGGAGGGTCACACCTGAAACTACAAACCCATTGGAGAGTCACACCTGAAACTACAGACCCATTGGAGAGTCACACCTGAAACTACAGGCCCATTTGAGGGTCACACCTGAAACTACCGGCCCATTGGAGAGTCACGCCTGAAACTACAGAACCATTGGAGAGTCACTCATGAAACTAAAGACCCATTGGGGAGTCACACCTGAAACTACAGACATATTGGAGAGACACAACTGAAACTACAGACCCATTGGAGAGACACACCTGAAACTGCAGACACATTGGAGAGACACACCTTAAACTACAGACACATTGGAGAGACACACCTGAAACTACAGGCCCATTGGAGACACAACTGAAACTGCAGGGCCATGGAAGAGACACACCTTAAACTACAGAACCATTGGATAGACACACCTGAAACTACAGACCCATTGGAGAGACACACCTGAAACTACAGACCCATTGGAGAGACACACCTGAAACTACAGACCCATTGGAGACACAACTGAAACTACAGGGCCATGGAAGAGTCACACCTGAAACTATAGACGCATTGGAGAGGCACACCTGAAACTACAGACCCATTGGAGAGACACACCTGAAACTACAGACCCAATGGAGAATCACACCTGAAACTACAGGCCCATTGGAGAGACACAACTGAAACTACAGGCCCATTGGAGGGTCACACCTGAAACGACAGACCCATTGGAGAGTCACACCTGAAACTACAGGCCCATTGGAGAGTCACACCTGAAACTACAGGGGCATTGGAGAGACACACCTGAAACGACAGACCCATTGGAGAGTCACACCTGAAACGACAGGCCCATTGGAGAGTCACACCTGAAACTACAAGCCCATTGGTGAGACACACCTGAAACTACAGACCTATTGGAGAGTCACACCTGAAACGACAAGCCCATTGGTGAGACACACCTGAAACTACAGACCTATTGGAGGGTCACACCTGAAACGACAAGCCCATTGGTGAGACACACCTGAAACTACAGACCTATTGGAGGGTCACACCTGAAACTACAGACCCATTGGAGAGACACAACTGAAACGACAGGCACATTGGAGAGACACACCTGAAACTACAGGCCCATTGGACTTTCACACCTGAAACTACAGACCCATTGGAGAGTCACACCTGAAACTGCAGGCCCATTGGAGGGTCTCACCTGAAACCACAGACCCATTGGAGAGACAAAACTGAAACGACAGGCACATTGGAGAGACACACCTGAAACTACAGACCCATTGGAGAGACACAACTGAAACTACAGGCCCATTGGAGGGTCACACCTGAAACAACAGACCCATTGGACTTTCACACCTGAAACTGCAGGACCATTGGAGGGTCACACCTGAAACTACAGGCCCATTGGAGGGTCACACCTGAAACGACAGGCCCATTGGAGGGTCACACCTGAAACTACAGACCCATTGGACTGTCACACCTGAAACGACAGGCCCATTGGAGGGTCACACCTGAAACTACAAACCCATTGGAGAGTCACACCTGAAACTACAGACCCATTGGAGAGTCACACCTGAAACTACAGGCCCATTTGAGGGTCACACCTGAAACTACCGGCCCATTGGAGAGTCACGCCTGAAACTACAGAACCATTGGAGAGTCACTCATGAAACTAAAGACCCATTGGGGAGTCACACCTGAAACTACAGACATATTGGAGAGACACAACTGAAACTACAGACCCATTGGAGAGACACACCTGAAACTGCAGACACATTGGAGAGACACACCTTAAACTACAGACACATTGGAGAGACACACCTGAAACTACAGGCCCATTGGAGACACAACTGAAACTACAGGGCCATGGAAGAGACACACCTTAAACTACAGAACCATTGGATAGACACACCTGAAACTACAGACCCATTGGAGAGACACACCTGAAACTACAGACCCATTGGAGAGACACACCTGAAACTACAGACCCATTGGAGACACAACTGAAACTACAGGGCCATGGAAGAGTCACACCTGAAACTACAGGGGCATTGGAGAGACACACCTGAAACTACAGACCCATTGGAGAGACACACCTGAAACTACAGACCCAATGGAGAATCACACCTGAAACTACAGGCCCATTGGAGAGACACAACTGAAACTACAGGCCCATTGGAGGGTCACACCTGAAACGACAGACCCATTGGAGAGTCACACCTGAAACTACAGGCCCATTGGAGAGTCACACCTGAAACTACAGGGGCATTGGAGAGACACACCTGAAACTACAGACCCATTGGAGAGTCACACCTGAAACGACAGGCCCATTGGAGAGTCACACCTGAAACTACAAGCCCATTGGTGAGACACACCTGAAACTACAGACCTATTGGAGAGTCACACCTGAAACGACAAGCCCATTGGTGAGACACACCTGAAACTACAGAACTATTGGAGGGTCACACCTGAAACGACAAGCCCATTGGTGAGACACACCTGAAACTACAGACCTATTGGAGGGTCACACCTGAAACGACAAGCCCATTGGAGAGACACAACTGAAACTACAGACCCATTGGAGAGACACAACTGAAACGACAGGCACATTGGAGAGACACACCTGAAACTACAGGCCCATTGGACTTTCACACCTGAAACTACAGACCCATTGGAGAGTCACACCTGAAACTACAGGCCCATTGGAGGGTCTCACCTGAAACCACAGACCCATTGGAGAGACAAAACTGAAACGACAGGCACATTGGAGAGACACACCTGAAACTACAGACCCATTGGAGAGACACAACTGAAACTACAGGCCCATTGGAGGGTCACACCTGAAACAACAGACCCATTGGACTTTCACACCTGAAACTGCAGGACCATTGGAGGGTGACACCTGAAACTACAGGCCCATTGGAGGGTCACACCTGAAACTACAGGCCCATTGGAGGGTGACACCTGAAACGACAGACCCATTGGAGAGACACACCTGACACGACAGACACATTGGGGAGTAACTCCTGAAACTACAGACCCATTGGAGAGACACACCTGAAACTACAGACCGATTGGAGACACACCTGAAACTACAGACACATTGGAGAGACACAACTGAAACGACAGACCCATTGAAGAGTCACACCTGAAACTACAGAACCATTGGAGAGTCATACCTGAAACAACAGACCCATTGGAGAGACACACCAGAAACGACAGGCCCATTGGAGAATCACACCTGAAACAACAGACCAATTGGAGGGTCACACCTGAAACTACAGGCCCATTTGAGGGTCACACCTGAAACGACAAGCCCATTGGTGAGACACACCTGAAACTACAGACCTATTGGAGGGACACACCTGAAACTACAGACCCATTGGAGAGTCACACCTGAAACTACAGGCCCATTGGAGGGTCTCACCTGAAACCACAGACCCATTGGAGGGTCACACCTGAAACTACAGACCCATTGGAGAGACACACCTGAAACGACAGACGGATTGGAGAGACACACCTGAAACTACAGACACATTGGAGAGTCACACCTGAAACTGCAGGCCCATTGGAGGGTCACACCTGAAACTACAGGCCCATTGGAGGGTCACACCTGAAACTACAGACCCATTGGAGAGACACACCTGAAACGACAGACGGATTGGAGAGACACACCAGAAAGTACAGACACATTGGAGAGACACAACTGTAACTGCAGGCCCATTGGACAGTCACACCTGAAACGACAGACCCATTGGAGAGACACACCTGAAACTACAGACCCATTGGAGAGACACACCTGAAACTACAGACGGATTGGAGAGACACAACTGAAACTACAGGCCCATTGGAGAGACACAACTGAAACTGCAGGCCCATTGGAGAGACACACCTGAAACTACAGAACCATTGGAGAGACACACCTGAAACTACAGAACCATTGGAGAGACACACCAGAAACTACAGGCCCATTGGAGAATCACACCTGAAACAACAGCCCAATTGGAGGGTCACACCTGAAACTACAGACCCATTGGTGAGACACAACTGAAACTACAGGCCCATTGGAGGGTCACACCTGAAACGACAGACCCATTGGAGAGTCACACCTGAAACTACAGGCCCAATGGAGGGTCTCACCTGAAACCACAGACCCATTGGAGAGACACAACTGAAACGACAGGCACATTGGTGGGTGACACCTGAAACAACAGACCCATTGGACTTTCACACCTGAAACTACAGGCCCATTGGAGGGAGACACCTGAAACGACAGACCCATTGGAGAGACACACCTGAAACGACAGACACATTGGGGAGTAACTCCTGAAACTACAGACCCATTGGAGAGACACACCTGAAACTACAGACCGATTGGAGAGACACACCTGAAACTACAGACACATTGGAGAGACACAACTGAAACTACAGGCCCATTGGAGAGACACAACTGAAACTGCAGGCCCATTGGAGAGACACACCTGAAACTACAGAACCATTGGAGAGTCACACCTGAAACTACAGGCCCATTGGAGGGTCATACCTGAAACAACAGACCCATTGGAGAGACACACCAGAAACGACAGGCCCATTGGAGAATCACACCTGAAACAACAGACCAATTGGAGGGTCACACCTGAAACTACAGGCCCATTGGAGGGTCACACCTGAAACTACAGACCCATTGGAGAGACACACCTGAAACTACAGACCCAATGCAGAATCACACCTGAAACTACAGACCCAATGGAGAGTCACACCTGAAACAACAGGCCCATTGGAGGGTCACACCTGGAACTACAGACCCATTGGAGAGTCACACCTGAAACTACAGACCCATTGGTGAGACACACCTGAAACTACAGTCCCAATGGAGAGTAACACCTGAAAAGACAGTCCCATTGGAGGGTCACACCTGAAACTGCAGGCCCATTGGAGAGTCACACCCGAAACTACAGACCTATTGGAGAGTCACACCTGAAACTACAGACTCATTGGAGAGTCACACCTGAAACAACAGGCCCATTGGAGGGTCACACCTGAATCTACAGACCCATTGGACAGACACACCTGAAACTACAGACCCATTGGAGAGTCACACCTGAAACGACAGAACCATTGGAGAGTCACACATGAAACAACAGGCCCATTGGAGAGTCACACCTGAAACTACAGACCCATTGGAGAGTCACACCTGAAACAACAGGCCCATTGGAGAGTCACACCTGAAACGACAGGCCCATTGGAGGGTCACATCTGAAACTACAGGCCCATTGGAGGGTCACACCTGAAGCGACAATCCCATTGGAGAGTCACACCTGAAACGACAGGCCCATTGGAGGGTCACATCTGAAACTACAGGCCCATTGGAGGGTCACACCTGAAACTACAGGCCCATCGGAGGGTCACACCTGGAACTACGGATCCATTGGAGGGTCACACCTGAAACTACAGACCCATTGGAGGGTCACACCTGAAACTACAGATCCATTGGAGAGTCATACCTGAAACGACAGACCCATTGGAGAGACACACCTGAAACTACAGACCCATTGGAGGGTCACACCTGAAACAACAGACCAATTGGAGGGTCACACCTGAAACTACAGACCCATTGGTGAGACACACCTGAAACTACAGACCCATTGGAGAGACACACCTGAAACTACAGACGGATTGGAGAGACACAACTGAAACTACAGGCCCATTGGAGAGACACAACTGAAACTGCAGGCCCATTGGAGAGACACACCTGAAACTACAGAACCATTGGAGAGACACACCTGAAACTACAGAACTATTGGAGAGACACACCAGAAACTACAGGCCCATTGGAGAATCACACCTGAAACAACAGCCCAATTGGAGGGTCACACCTGAAACTACAGACCCATTGGTGAGACACAACTGAAACTACAGGCCCATTGGAGGGTCACACCTGAAACGACAGACCCATTGGAGAGTCACACCTGAAACTACAGGCCCAATGGAGGGTCTCACCTGAAACCACAGACCCATTGGAGAGACACAACTGAAACGACAGGCACATTGGAGGGTGACACCTGAAACAACAGACCCATTGGACTTTCACACCTGAAACTACAGGCCCATTGGAGGGTGACACCTGAAACTACAGACCCATTGGAGAGACACACCTGAAACTACAGACCGATTGGAGAGACACACCTGAAAATACAGACACATTGGAGAGACACAACTGAAACTACAGGCCCATTGGAGAGACACAACTGAAACTGCAGGCCCATTGGAGAGACACACCTGAAACTACAGAACCATTGGAGAGTCACACCTGAAACTACAGGCCCATTGGAGGGTCATACCTGAAACAACAGACCCATTGGAGAGACACACCAGAAACGACAGGCCCATTGGAGAATCACACCTGAAACAACAGACCAATTGGAGGGTCACACCTGAAACTACAGGCCCATTGGAGGGTCACACCTGAAACTACAGACCCATTGGAGAGACACACCTGAAACTACAGACCCAATGGAGAATCACACCTGAAACTACAGACCCAATGGAGAGTCACACCTGAAACAACAGGCCCATTGGAGGGTCACACCTGGAACTACAGACCCATTGGAGAGTCACACCTGAAACTACAGACCCATTGGTGAGACACACCTGAAACTACAGTCCCAATGGAGAGTAACACCTGAAAAGACAGTCCCATTGGAGGGTCACACCTGAAACTGCAGGCCCATTGGAGAGTCACACCCGAAACTACAGACCTATTGGAGAGTCACACCTGAAACTACAGACTCATTGGAGAGTCACACCTGAAACAACAGGCCCATTGGAGGGTCACACCTGAATCTACAGGCCAATTGGAGAGTCACACCTGAAGCTACAGACCCATTGGACAGACACACCTGAAACTACAGACCCATTGGAGAGTCACACCTGAAACGACAGAACCATTGGAGAGTCACACATGAAACAACAGGCCCATTGGAGAGTCACACCTGAAACGACAGACCCATTGGAGAGTCACACCTGAAACAACAGGCCCATTGGAGAGTCACATCTGAAACGACAGGCCCATTGGAGGGTCACATCTGAAACTACAGGCCCATTGGAGGGTCACACCTGAAGCGACAATCCCATTGGAGAGTCACACCTGAAACTACAGGCCCATCGGAGGGTCACACCTGGAACTACGGATCCATTGGAGGGTCACACCTGAAACTACAGACCCATTGGAGGGTCACACCTGAAACTACAGACCCATTGGAGAGACACACCTGAAACTACAGACCCATTGGAGGGTCACACCTGAAGCGACAATCCCATTGGAGAGTCACACCTGAAACTACAGGCCCATCGGAGGGTCACACCTGGAACTACGTATCCATTGGAGGGTCACACCTGAAACTACCATCCCATTGGAGAGTCACAACTGAAACTACAGGCCCATTGGAGGGTCACACCTGAAACTACAGATCCATTGGAGAGTCACGCCTGAAACTACAGAACCATTGGAGAGTCACTCATGAAACTAAAGACCCATTGGGGAGTCACACCTGAAACTACAGACATATTGGAGAGACACAACTGAAACTACAGACCCATTGGAGAGACACACCTGAAACTGCAGACACATTGGAGAGACACACCTTAAACTACAGACACATTGGAGAGACACACCTGCAACTACAGGCCCATTGGAGACACAACTGAAACTACAGGGCCATGGAAGAGACACACCTGAAACTACAGAACCATTGGATAGACACACCTGAAACTACAGACCCATTGGAGAGACACACCTGAAACTACAGACCCATTGGAGAGACACACCTGAAACGACAGACCCATTGGAGACACAACTGAAACTACAGGGCCATGGAAGAGTCACACCTGAAACTACAGGCCCATTGGAGGGTCACACCTGAAACGACAGACCCATTGGAGAGTCACACCTGAAACTACAGGCCCATTGGAGAGTCACACCTGAAACTACAGGGGCATTGGAGAGACACACCTGAAACTACAGACCCATTGGAGAGTCACACCTGAAACGACAGGCCCATTGGAGAGTCACACCTGAAACTACAAGCCCATTGGTGAGACACACCTGAAACTACAGACCTATTGGAGAGACACACCTGAAACGACAAGCCCATTGGTGAGACACACCTGAAACTACAGACCTATTGGAGGGTCACACCTGAAACGACAAGCCCATTGGTGAGACACACCTGAAACTACAGACCTATTGGAGGGTCACACCTGAAACGACAAGCCCATTGGAGAGACACAACTGAAACTACAGACCCATTGGAGAGACACAACTGAAACGACAGGCACATTGGAGAGACACACCTGAAACTACAGGCCCATTGGACTTTCACACCTGAAACTACAGACCCATTGGAGAGTCACACCTGAAACTACAGGCCCATTGGAGGGTCTCACCTGAAACCACAGACCCATTGGAGAGACAAAACTGAAACGACAGGCACATTGGAGAGACACACCTGAAACTACAGACCCATTGGAGAATCACACCTGAAACAACAGACCAATTGGAGGGTCACACCTGAAACTACAGGCCCATTGGAGGGTCACACCTGAAACTACAGACCCATTGGAGAGACACACCTGAAACTACAGACCCAATGCAGAATCACACCTGAAACTACAGACCCAATGGAGAGTCACACCTGAAACAACAGGCCCATTGGAGGGTCACACCTGGAACTACAGACCCATTGGAGAGTCACACCTGAAACTACAGACCCATTGGTGAGACACACCTGAAACTACAGTCCCAATGGAGAGTAACACCTGAAAAGACAGTCCCATTGGAGGGTCACACCTGAAACTGCAGGCCCATTGGAGAGTCACACCCGAAACTACAGACCTATTGGAGAGTCACACCTGAAACTACAGACTCATTGGAGAGTCACACCTGAAACAACAGGCCCATTGGAGTGTCACACCTGAATCTACAGACCCATTGGACAGACACACCTGAAACTACAGACCCATTGGAGAGTCACACCTGAAACGACAGAACCATTGGAGAGTCACACATGAAACAACAGGCCCATTGGAGAGTCACACCTGAAACTACAGACCCATTGGAGAGTCACACCTGAAACAACAGGCCCATTGGAGAGTCACACCTGAAACGACAGGCCCATTGGAGGGTCACATCTGAAACTACAGGCCCATTGGAGGGTCACACCTGAAGCGACAATCCCATTGGAGAGTCACACCTGAAACTACAGGCCCATCGGAGGGTCACACCTGGAACTACGGATCCATTGGAGGGTCACACCTGAAACTACAGACCCATTGGAGGGTCACACCTGAAACTACAGATCCATTGGAGAGTCATACCTGAAACGACAGACCCATTGGAGAGACACACCTGAAACTACAGACCCATTGGAGGGTCACACCTGAAACAACAGACCAATTGGAGGGTCACACCTGAAACTACAGACCCATTGGTGAGACACACCTGAAACTACAGACCCATTGGAGAGACACACCTGAAACTACAGACGGATTGGAGAGACACAACTGAAACTACAGGCCCATTGGAGAGACACAACTGAAACTGCAGGCCCATTGGAGAGACACACCTGAAACTGCAGAACCATTGGAGAGACACACCTGAAACTACAGAACCATTGGAGAGACACACCAGAAACTACAGGCCCATTGGAGAATCACACCTGAAACAACAGCCCAATTGGAGGGTCACACCTGAAACTACAGACCCATTGGTGAGACACAACTGAAACTACAGGCCCATTGGAGGGTCACACCTGAAACGACAGACCCATTGGAGAGTCACACCTGAAACTACAGGCCCAATGGAGGGTCTCACCTGAAACCACAGACCCATTGGAGAGACACAACTGAAACGACAGGCACATTGGAGGGTGACACCTGAAACAACAGACCCATTGGACTTTCACACCTGAAACTACAGGCCCATTGGAGGGTGACACCTGAAACTACAGACCCATTGGAGAGACACACCTGAAACTACAGACCGATTGGAGAGACACACCTGAAAATACAGACACATTGGAGAGACACAACTGAAACTACAGGCCCATTGGAGAGACACAACTGAAACTGCAGGCCCATTGGAGAGACACACCTGAAACTACAGAACCATTGGAGAGTCACACCTGAAACTACAGGCCCATTGGAGGGTCATACCTGAAACAACAGACCCATTGGAGAGACACACCAGAAACGACAGGCCCATTGGAGAATCACACCTGAAACAACAGACCAATTGGAGGGTCACACCTGAAACTACAGGCCCATTGGAGGGTCACACCTGAAACTACAGACCCATTGGAGAGACACACCTGAAACTACAGACCCAATGGAGAATCACACCTGAAACTACAGACCCAATGGAGAGTCACACCTGAAACAACAGGCCCATTGGAGGGTCACACCTGGAACTACAGACCCATTGGAGAGTCACACCTGAAACTACAGACCCATTGGTGAGACACACCTGAAACTACAGTCCCAATGGAGAGTAACACCTGAAAAGACAGTCCCATTGGAGGGTCACACCTGAAACTGCAGGCCCATTGGAGAGTCACACCCGAAACTACAGACCTATTGGAGAGTCACACCTGAAACTACAGACTCATTGGAGAGTCACACCTGAAACAACAGGCCCATTGGAGGGTCACACCTGAATCTACAGGCCAATTGGAGAGTCACACCTGAAGCTACAGACCCATTGGACAGACACACCTGAAACTACAGACCCATTGGAGAGTCACACCTGAAACGACAGAACCATTGGAGAGTCACACATGAAACAACAGGCCCATTGGAGAGTCACACCTGAAACGACAGACCCATTGGAGAGTCACACCTGAAACAACAGGCCCATTGGAGAGTCACACCTGAAACGACAGGCCCATTGGAGGGTCACATCTGAAACTACAGGCCCATTGGAGGGTCACACCTGAAGCGACAATCCCATTGGAGAGTCACACCTGAAACTACAGGCCCATCGGAGGGTCACACCTGGAACTACGGATCCATTGGAGGGTCACACCTGAAACTACAGACCCATTGGAGGGTCACACCTGAAACTACAGACCCATTGGAGAGACACACCTGAAACTACAGACCCATTGGAGGGTCACACCTGAAGCGACAATCCCATTGGAGAGTCACACCTGAAACTACCATCCCATTGGAGAGTCACAACTGAAACTACAGGCCCATTGGAGGGTCACACCTGAAACTACAGATCCATTGGAGAGTCACGCCTGAAACTACAGAACCATTGGAGAGTCACTCATGAAACTAAAGACCCATTGGGGAGTCACACCTGAAACTACAGACATATTGGAGAGACACAACTGAAACTACAGACCCATTGGAGAGACACACCTGAAACTGCAGACACATTGGAGAGACACACCTTAAACTACAGACACATTGGAGAGACACACCTGAAACTACAGGCCCATTGGAGACACAACTGAAACTACAGGGCCATGGAAGAGACACACCTTAAACTACAGAACCATTGGATAGACACACCTGAAACTACAGACCCATTGGAGAGACACACCTGAAACTACAGACCCATTGGAGAGACACACCTGAAACTACAGACCCAATGGAGAATCACACCTGAAACTACAGGCCCATTGGAGAGACACAACTGAAACTACAGGCCCATTGGAGGGTCACACCTGAAACGACAGACCCATTGGAGAGTCACACCTGAAACTACAGGCCCATTGGAGAGTCACACCTGAAACTACAGGGGCATTGGAGAGACACACCTGAAACTACAGACCCATTGGAGAGTCACACCTGAAACGACAGGCCCATTGGAGAGTCACACCTGAAACTACAAGCCCATTGGTGAGACACACCTGAAACTACAGACCTATTGGAGAGTCACACCTGAAACGACAAGCCCATTGGTGAGACACACCTGAAACTACAGACCTATTGGAGGGTCACACCTGAAACGACAAGCCCATTGGTGAGACACACCTGAAACTACAGACCTATTGGAGGGTCACACCTGAAACGACAAGCCCATTGGAGAGACACAACTGAAACGACAGACCCATTGGAGAGACACAACTGAAACGACAGGCACATTGGAGAGACACACCTGAAACTACAGGCCCATTGGACTTTCACACCTGAAACTACAGACCCATTGGAGAGTCACACCTGAAACTACAGGCCCATTGGAGGGTCTCACCTGAAACCACAGACCCATTGGAGAGACAAAACTGAAACGACAGGCACATTGGAGAGACACACCTGAAACTACAGACCCATTGGAGAGACACAACTGAAACTACAGGCCCATTGGAGGGTCACACCTGAAACAACAGACCCATTGGACTTTCACACCTGAAACTGCAGGACCATTGGAGGGTGACACCTGAAACTACAGGCCCATTGGAGGGTCACACCTGAAACTACAGGCCCATTGGAGGGTGACACCTGAAACGACAGACCCATTGGAGAGACACACCTGACACGACAGACACATTGGGGAGTAACTCCTGAAACTACAGACCCATTGGAGAGACACACCTGAAACTACAGACCGATTGGAGAGACACACCTGAAACTACAGACACATTGGAGAGACACAACTGAAACGACAGACCCATTGAAGAGTCACACCTGAAACTACAGAACCATTGGAGAGTCATACCTGAAACAACAGACCCATTGGAGAGACACACCAGAAACGACAGGCCCATTGGAGAATCACACCTGAAACAACAGACCAATTGGAGGGTCACACCTGAAACTACAGGCCCATTTGAGGGTCACACCTGAAACGACAAGCCCATTGGTGAGACACACCTGAAACTACAGACCAATTGGAGGGTCACACCTGAAACTACAGACCCATTGGAGAGTCACACCTGAAACTACAGGCCCATTGGAGGGTCTCACCTGAAACCACAGACCCATTGGAGGGTCACACCTGAAACTACAGACCCATTGGAGGGACACACCTGAAACGACAGACGGATTGGAGAGACACACCTGAAACTACAGACACATTGGAGAGTCACACCTGAAACTGCAGGCCCATTGGAGGGTCACACCTGAAACTACAGGCCCATTGGAGGGTCACACCTGAAACTACAGACCCATTGGAGAGACACACCTGAAACGACAGACGGATTGGAGAGACACACCAGAAACTACAGACACATTGGAGAGACACAACTGTAACTGCAGGCCCATTGGACAGTCACACCTGAAACGACAGACCCATTGGAGAGACACACCTGAAACTACAGACCCATTGGAGAGACACACCTGAAACTACAGACGGATTGGAGAGACACAACTGAAACTACAGGCCCATTGGAGAGACACAACTGAAACTGCAGGCCCATTGGAGAGACACACCTGAAACTACAGAACCATTGGAGAGACACACCTGAAACTACAGACCCATTGGTGAGACACAACTGAAACTACAGGCCCATTGGAGGGTCACACCTGAAACGACAGACCCATTGGAGAGTCACACCTGAAACTACAGGCCCAATGGAGGGTCTCACCTGAAACCACAGACCCATTGGAGAGACACAACTGAAACGACAGGCACATTGGAGGGTGACACCTGAAACAACAGACCCATTGGACTTTCACACCTGAAACTACAGGCCCATTGGAGGGTGACACCTGAAACGACAGACCCATTGGAGAGACACACCTGAAACGACAGACACATTGGGGAGTAACTCCTGAAACTACAGACCCATTGGAGAGACACACCTGAAACTACAGACCGATTGGAGAGACACACCTGAAACTACAGACCAATTGGAGAGACACAACTGAAACTACAGGCCCATTGGAGAGACACAACTGAAACTGCAGGCCCATTGGAGAGACACACCTGAAACTACAGAACCATTGGAGAGTCACACCTGAAACTACAGGCCCATTGGAGGGTCATACCTGAAACAACAGACCCATTGGAGAGACACACCAGAAACGACAGGCCCATTGGAGAATCACACCTGAAACAACAGACCAATTGGAGGGTCACACTTGAAACTACAGGCCCATTGGAGGGTCACACCTGAAACTACAGACCCATTGGAGAGACACACCTGAAACTACAGACCCAATGCAGAATCACACCTGAAACTACAGACCCAATGGAGAGTCACACCTGAAACAACAGGCCCATTGGAGGGTCACACCTGGAACTACAGACCCATTGGAGAGTCACACCTGAAACTACAGACCCATTGGTGAGACACACCTGAAACTACAGTCCCAATGGAGAGTAACACCTGAAAAGACAGTCCCATTGGAGGGTCACACCTGAAACTGCAGGCCCATTGGAGAGTCACACCCGAAACTATAGACCTATTGGAGAGTCACACCTGAAACTACAGACTCATTGGAGAGTCACACCTGAAACAACAGGCCCATTGGAGGGTCACACCTGAATCTACAGACCCATTGGACAGACACACCTGAAACTACAGACCCATTGGAGAGTCACACCTGAAACGACAGAACCATTGGAGAGTCACAACTGAAACGACAGGCACATTGGAGGGTGACACCTGAAACAACAGACCCATTGGACTTTCACACCTGAAACTACAGGCCCATTGGAGGGTGACACCTGAAACGACAGACCCATTGGAGAGACACACCTGAAACGACAGACACATTGGGGAGTAACTCCTGAAACTACAGACCCATTGGAGAGACACACCTGAAACTACAGACCGATTGGAGAGACACACCTGAAACTACAGACACATTGGAGAGACACAACTGAAACTACAGGCCCATTGGAGAGACACAACTGAAACTGCAGGCCCATTGGAGAGACACACCTGAAACTACAGAACCATTGGAGAGTCACACCTGAAACTACAGGCCCATTGGAGGGTCATACCTGAAACAACAGACCCATTGGAGAGACACACCAGAAACGACAGGCCCATTGGAGAATCACACCTGAAACAACAGACCAATTGGAGGGTCACACCTGAAACTACAGGCCCATTGGAGGGTCACACCTGAAACTACAGACCCATTGGAGAGACACACCTGAAACTACAGACCCAATGCAGAATCACACCTGAAACTACAGACCCAATGGAGAGTCACACCTGAAACAACAGGCCCATTGGAGGGTCACACCTGGAACTACAGACCCATTGGAGAGTCACACCTGAAACTACAGACCCATTGGTGAGACACACCTGAAACTACAGTCCCAATGGAGAGTAACACCTGAAAAGACAGTCCCATTGGAGGGTCACACCTGAAACTGCAGGCCCATTGGAGAGTCACACCCGAAACTACAGACCTATTGGAGAGTCACACCTGAAACTACAGACTCATTGGAGAGTCACACCTGAAACAACAGGCCCATTGGAGGGTCACACCTGAATCTACAGACCCATTGGACAGACACACCTGAAACTACAGACCCATTGGAGAGTCACACCTGAAACGACAGAACCATTGGAGAGTCACACATGAAACAACAGGCCCATTGGAGAGTCACACCTGAAACTACAGACCCATTGGAGAGTCACACCTGAAACAACAGGCCCATTGGAGAGTCACACCTGAAACGACAGGCCCATTGGAGGGTCACATCTGAAACTACAGGCCCATTGGAGGGTCACACCTGAAGCGACAATCCCATTGGAGAGTCACACCTGAAACTACAGGCCCATCGGAGGGTCACACCTGGAACTACGGATCCATTGGAGGGTCACACCTGAAACTACAGACCCATTGGAGGGTCACACCTGAAACTACAGATCCATTGGAGAGTCATACCTGAAACGACAGACCCATTGGAGAGACACACCTGAAACTACAGACCCATTGGAGGGTCACACCTGAAACAACAGACCAATTGGAGGGTCACACCTGAAACTACAGACCCATTGGTGAGACACACCTGAAACTACAGACCCATTGGAGAGACACACCTGAAACTACAGACGGATTGGAGAGACACAACTGAAACTACAGGCCCATTGGAGAGACACAACTGAAACTGCAGGCCCATTGGAGAGACACACCTGAAACTACAGAACCATTGGAGAGACACACCTGAAACTACAGAACCATTGGAGAGACACACCAGAAACTACAGGCCCATTGGAGAATCACACCTGAAACAACAGCCCAATTGGAGGGTCACACCTGAAACTACAGACCCATTGGTGAGACACAACTGAAACTACAGGCCCATTGGAGGGTCACACCTGAAACGACAGACCCATTGGAGAGTCACACCTGAAACTACAGGCCCAATGGAGGGTCTCACCTGAAACCACAGACCCATTGGAGAGACACAACTGAAACGACAGGCACATTGGAGGGTGACACCTGAAACAACAGACCCATTGGACTTTCACACCTGAAACTACAGGCCCATTGGAGGGTGACACCTGAAACTACAGACCCATTGGAGAGACACACCTGAAACTACAGACCGATTGGAGAGACACACCTGAAAATACAGACACATTGGAGAGACACAACTGAAACTACAGGCCCATTGGAGAGACACAACTGAAACTGCAGGCCCATTGGAGAGACACACCTGAAACTACAGAACCATTGGAGAGTCACACCTGAAACTACAGGCCCATTGGAGGGTCATACCTGAAACAACAGACCCATTGGAGAGACACACCAGAAACGACAGGCCCATTGGAGAATCACACCTGAAACAACAGACCAATTGGAGGGTCACACCTGAAACTACAGGCCCATTGGAGGGTCACACCTGAAACTACAGACCCATTGGAGAGACACACCTGAAACTACAGACCCAATGGAGAATCACACCTGAAACTACAGACCCATTGGAGAGTCACACCTGAAACTACAGACCCATTGGTGAGACACACCTGAAACTACAGTCCCAATGGAGAGTAACACCTGAAAAGACAGTCCCATTGGAGGGTCACACCTGAAACTGCAGGCCCATTGGAGAGTCACACCCGAAACTACAGACCTATTGGAGAGTCACACCTGAAACTACAGACTCATTGGAGAGTCACACCTGAAACAACAGGCCCATTGGAGGGTCACACCTGAATCTACAGGCCAATTGGAGAGTCACACCTGAAGCTACAGACCCATTGGACAGACACACCTGAAACTACAGACCCATTGGAGAGTCACACCTGAAACGACAGAACCATTGGAGAGTCACACATGAAACAACAGGCCCATTGGAGAGTCACACCTGAAACGACAGACCCATTGGAGAGTCACACCTGAAACAACAGGCCCATTGGAGAGTCACACCTGAAACGACAGGCCCATTGGAGGGTCACATCTGAAACTACAGGCCCATTGGAGGGTCACACCTGAAGCGACAATCCCATTGGAGAGTCACACCTGAAACTACAGGCCCATCGGAGGGTCACACCTGGAACTACAGACCCATTGGAGGGTCACACCTGAAACTACAGACCCATTGGAGGGTCACACCTGAAACTACAGACCCATTGGAGGGTCACACCTGAAACTACAGACCCATTGGAGGGTCACACCTGAAACTACAGATCCATTGGAGAGTCATACCTGAAACGACAGACCCATTGGAGAGTCACACCTGAAACTACAGGCCCATCGGAGGGTCACACCTGGAACTACGTATCCATTGGAGGGTCACACCTGAAACTACCATCCCATTGGAGAGTCACAACTGAAACTACAGGCCCATTGGAGGGTCACACCTGAAACTACAGATCCATTGGAGAGTCACACCTGAAGCGACAATCCCATTGGAGAGTCACACCTGAAACTACAGGCCCATTGGAGAGTCACAACCGAAACTACAGACGCATTGGAGAGTCACACCTGAAACAACAGGCCCATTGGAGCGTCACACCTGAATCTACAGGGCCATTGGAGAGTCACACCTGAAACTACAGACCAATTGGAGAGTCACACCTGAAACAACAGGCCCATTGGAGGGTCACACCTGAATCTACAGGGCCATTGGAGAGTCACACCTGAAACCACGGACCCATTGGAGAGTCATACCTGAAACTACAGGCCCATTGGAGAGTCCCACCTGAAACTACAGACCCATTGGACAGTCACACCTGAAACTACAGACCCATTGGAGAGTCACACCTGAAACGACAGTCCCATTGGAGAGTCACAGCTGAAACTACAGACCCATTGGACAGTCACACCTGAAACGACAGGCCCATTGGAGAGTCCCACCTGAAACTACAGACCCATTGGAGAGTCACACCTGAAACGACAGACACATTGGAGAGACACACCTTAAACTACAGACACATTGGATAGACACACCTGAAACTACAGGCCCATTGGAGACACAACTGAAACTACAGGGCCATGGAAGAGACACACCTGAAACGACAGAACCATTGGAGAGACACACCTGAAACTACAGACCCATTGGAGAGACACACCAGAAACTACAGACCCATTGGAGAGACACACCTGAAACTACAGACCCATTGGAGACACAACTGAAACTACAGGGCCATGGAAGAGTCACACCTGAAACTACAGACGCATTGGAGGGTCACACCTGAAACGACAGACCCATTGGAGAGTCACACCTGAAACTACAGGCCCATTGGAGAGTCACACCTGAAACTACAGGGGCATTGGACGGTCACACCTGAAACTACAGACCCATTGGAGAGTCACACCTGAAACTACAGACACATTGGAGAGACACACCTGAAACTACAGACCCATTGGAGAGACACACCTGAAACTACAGACCGATTGGAGAGACACACCTGAAACTACAGACACATTGGAGAGACACAACTGAAACTACAGACCGATTGGAGAGAAACACCTGAAACCACAGACCCATTGAAGAGTTACACCTGAAACTACAGGCCCATTGGAGAGTCACACCTGAAACTACAGAACCATTGGAGAGTCACACCTGAAACTGCAGGACCATTGGAGGGTCATACCTGAAACAACAGACCCATTGGAGAGACACACCAGAAACGACAGGCCCATTGGAGAATCACACCTGAAACAACTGACCAATTGGAGAGACACACCTGAAACTACAGACCCAATGGAGAATCACACCTGAAACTACAGACCCAATGGAGAGTCACACCTGAAACAACAGGCCCATTGGACGGTCACACCTGGAACTACAGACCCATTGGAGAGTCACACCTGAAACTTCAGACCCATTGGTGAGACACACCTGAAACTACAGACCCAATGGAGAGTAACACCTGAAAAGACAGTCCCATTGGAGGGTCACACCTGAATCTACAGACGCATTGGAGAGACACACCTGAAACTACAGACGCATTGGACAGTCACACCTGAAACTACAGGCTCATTGGAGAGACACACCTGAAACTACAGACCGATTGGAGAGACACAACTGAAACTACAGACCCATTGAAGAGTCACACGTGAAACTACAGGCCCATTGGAGAGACACAACTGAAACTACAGGCCCATTGAAGAGACACACCTGAAACTACAGACCCATTGAAGAGACACACCTGAAACTACAGAAGCATTGGAGAGTCACACCTGAAACTGCAGGCCCATTGGAGGGTCACACCTGAAACAACAGACCCATTGGAGAGTCACACCTGAAACAACAGGCCCATTGGACGGTCACACCTGGAACTACAGACCCATTGGAGAGTCACACCTGAAACTTCAGACCCATTGGTGAGACACACCTGAAACTACAGACCCAATGGAGAGTAACACCTGAAAAGACAGTCCCATTGGAGGGTCACACCTGAATCTACAGACGCATTGGACAGTCACACCTGAAACTACAGACACATTGGAGAGACACAACTGAAACTACAGACCCATTGAAGAGTCACACGTGAAACTACAGGCCCATTGGAGAGACACAACTGAAACTACAGGCCCATTGAAGAGACACACCTGAAACTACAGACCCATTGAAGAGACACACCTGAAACTACAGAACCATTGGAGAGTCACACCTGAAACAACAGGCCCATTGGAGAGTCACACCTGAAACTACAGACCCATTGGAGAGTCACACCTGAAACTACAGGCCCATTGGTGGGTCACACCTGAAACTACAAACCCATTGGAGAGACACACCTGAAACTACAGACCCATTGGAGAGTCACACCTGAAACAACAGGCCCATTGGAGAGTCACACCTGAAACAACAGACCCATTGGAGAGTCACACCTGAAACTACAGACGCATTGGACAGTCACACCTGAAACTACAGGCCCATTGGAGAGACACACCTGAAACTACAGACCGATTGGAGAGACACAACTGAAACTACAGACCCATTGAAGAGTCACACGTGAAACTACAGGCCCATTGGAGAGACACAACTGAAACTACAGGCCCATTGAAGAGACACACCTGAAACTACAGACCCTTTGAAGAGACACACCTGAAACTACAGAAGCATTGGAGAGTCACACCTGAAACTGCAGGCCCATTGGAGGGTCACACCTGAAACAACAGACCCATTGGAGAGTCACACCTGAAACGACAGACCAATTGGAGGGTCACACCTGAAACGACAGGCCCATTGGAGGGTCACACCTGAAATTACAGACCCAATGGAGAGTCACACCTGAAACTACAGACCCAATGCAGAGTCACACCTGAAACAACAGGCCCATTGGAGGGACACACCTGGAACTACGGACCCATTGGTGAGACACACCTGAAACTACAGACCCAATGGAGAGTAACACCTGAAAATACAGTCCCATTGGAGGGTCACACCTGAAACTACAGGCCCATTGGAGAGTCACACCCGAAACTACAGACCGATTGGAGAGTCACACCTGAAACTACAGACCCATTGGAGAGTCACACCTGAAACAACAGGCCCATTGGAGACACAACTGAAACTACAGGGCCATGGAAGAGACACACCTGAAACTACAGAACCATTGGAGAGACACACCTGAAACTACAGACCCATTGGAGAGACACACCTGAAACTACAGACCCATTGGAGAGACAAACCTGAAACTACAGGCCCATTGAAGAGACACACCTGAAACTACAGACCCATTGAAGAGACACACCTGAAACTACAGAACCATTGGAGAGTCACACCTGAAACAACAGGCCCATTGGAGAGTCACACCTGAAACTACAGACCCATTGGAGAGTCACACCTGAAACTACAGGCCCATTGGTGGGTCACACCTGAAACTACAAACCCATTGGAGAGACACACCTGAAACTACAGACCCATTGGAGAGTCACACCTGAAACAACAGGCCCATTGGAGAGTCACACCTGAAACAACAGACCCATTGGAGAGTCACACCTGAAACTACAGACGCATTGGACAGTCACACCTGAAACTACAGGCCCATTGGAGAGACACACCTGAAACTACAGACCGATTGGAGAGACACAACTGAAACTACAGACCCATTGAAGAGTCACACGTGAAACTACAGGCCCATTGGAGAGACACAACTGAAACTACAGGCCCATTGAAGAGACACACCTGAAACTACAGACCCTTTGAAGAGACACACCTGAAACTACAGAAGCATTGGAGAGTCACACCTGAAACTGCAGGCCCATTGGAGGGTCACACCTGAAACAACAGACCCATTGGAGAGTCACACCTGAAACGACAGACCAATTGGAGGGTCACACCTGAAACGACAGGCCCATTGGAGGGTCACACCTGAAATTACAGACCCAATGGAGAGTCACACCTGAAACTACAGACCCAATGCAGAGTCACACCTGAAACAACAGGCCCATTGGAGGGACACACCTGGAACTACGGACCCATTGGTGAGACACACCTGAAACTACAGACCCAATGGAGAGTAACACCTGAAAATACAGTCCCATTGGAGGGTCACACCTGAAACTACAGGCCCATTGGAGAGTCACACCCGAAACTACAGACCGATTGGAGAGTCACACCTGAAACTACAGACCCATTGGAGAGTCACACCTGAAACAACAGGCCCATTGGAGACACAACTGAAACTACAGGGCCATGGAAGAGACACACCTGAAACTACAGAACCATTGGAGAGACACACCTGAAACTACAGACCCATTGGAGAGACACACCTGAAACTACAGACCCATTGGAGAGACAAACCTGAAACTACAGACCCATTGGAGACACAACTGAAACGACAGGGCCATGGAAGAGTCACACCTGAAACTACAGGCCCATTGGAGGGTCACGCCTGCAACTACAGGCCCATTGGAGAGACACAACTGAAACTACAGACCCATTGGAGAGACACACATGAAACTGCAGGCCCATTGGAGAGACACACCTTAAACTACAGACACATTGGAGAGACACACCTGAAACTACAGGCCCATTGGAGACACAACTGAAACTACAGGGCCATGGAAGAGACACACCTGAAACTACAGAACCATTGGAGAGACACACCTGAAACTACAGACCCATTGGAGAGACACACCTGAAACTACAGACCCAATGGAGAATCACACCTGAAACTACAGGCCCATTGGAGAGACACAACTGAAACTACAGGCCAATTGGAGGGTCACACCTGAAACGACAGACCCATTGGAGAGTCACACCTGAAACTACAGGCCCATTGGAGGGTCACACCTGAAACTACAGACCCATTGGAGAGTCACGCCTGAAACTACAGACCTATTGGAGAGTCACACCTGAAACTACAGGGGCATTGGAGGGTCACACCTGAAACTACAGGCCCATTTGAGGGTCACACCTGAAACTACAGGCCCATTGGAGGGTCTCACCTGAAACTACAGGCCCATTGGAGGGTCTCTCCTGAAACCACAGACCCATTGGAGGGTCTCACCTGAAACCACAGACCCATTGGAGAGACACAACTGAAACGAAAGGCTCATTGGAGGGTGACACCTGAAACAACAGACCCATTGGACTTTCACACCTGAAACTGCAGGCCCATTTGAGGGTCACACCTGAAACTACAGGCCCATTGGAGGGTCACACCTGAAACTACAGGCCCATTGGAGAGACACACCTGAAACGACAGGCACATTGGAGGGTGACACCTGAAACGACAGGACCATTGGAGAGACACAACTGAAACGACAGGCACATTGGAGGGTGACACCTGAAACTACAGACCCATTGGAGAGACACACCTGAAACGACAGACACATTGGGGAGTAACTCCTGAAACTACAGACCCATTGGAGAGACACACCTGAAACTACAGACCCATTGGAGAGACACACCTTAAACTACAGACACATTGGAGAGACACAACTGAAACGACAGACCCATTGAACAGTCACACCTGAAACTACAGGCCCATTGGAGAGACACACCTGAAACTACAGAACTATTGGAGAGTCACACCTGAAACTACAGGCACATTGGAGAAACACACCAGAAACGACAGGCCCATTGGAGAATCACACCTGAAACAACAGACCAATTGGAGGGTCACACCTGAAACAACAGACGCATTGGAGAGACACACCAGAAACGACAGGACTATTGGAGAATCACACATGAAACAACAGACCAATTGGAGGGTCACACCTGAAACGACAGGCCCATTGGAGGGTCACACCTGAAACAACAGACCCATTGGTGAGACACACCTGAAACTACAGACCCAATGAAGAATCACACCTGAAACTACAGACCCAATGGGGAGTCACACCTGAAACAACAGGCCCATTGGAGGGTCACACCTGAAACTACAGACCCATTGGTGAGACACACCTGAAACTACAGACCCAATGGAGAATAACACCTGAAAAGACAGTCCCATTGGAGGGTCACACCTGAAACTACAGGCCCATTGGAGAGTCACACCCGAAACTACAGACCTATTGGAGAGTCACACCTGAAACTACAGACCCATTGGAGAGTCACACCTGAAACTACAGACCCATTGGAGAGACACACCTGAAACTACAGACCCAATGGAGAATCACACCTGAAACTACAGACCCAATGGAGAGTCACACCTGAAACAACAGGCCCATTGGAGGGTCACACCTGGAACTACAGACCCATTGGAGAGTCACACCTGAAACTACAGACCCATTGGTGAGACACACCTGAAAATACAGACCCAATGGAGAGTAACACCTGAAAAGACAGTCCCATTGGAGGGTCACACCTGAAACTACAGGCCCATTGGAGAGTCACACCCGAAACTACAGACCTATTGGAGAGTCACACCTGAAACTACAGACCCATTGGAGAGTCACACCTGAAACAACAGGCCCATTGGAGAGTCACACCTGAAACTACAGGCCCATTGAAGAGACACACCTGAAACTACAGAACCATTGGAGAGTCACACCTGAAACAACAGGCCCATTGGAGAGTCACACCTGAAACTACAGGCCCATTGGAGGGTCACACCTGAAACTACAAACACATTGGAGAGACACAACTGAAACTACAGACCCATTGAAGAGTCACACCTGAAACTACAGACCCATTGGACAGTCACACCTGAAACTACAGGCCCATTGGAGGGTCACACCTGAAACTACAAACACATTGGAGAGACACACCTGAAACTACAGACCCATTGGAGAGTCACACCTGAAACAACAGGCCCATTGGAGAATTACACCTGCAACAACAGACCCATTGGAGAGTCACACCTGAAACTACAGACGCATTGGACAGTCACACCTGAAACTACAGGCCCATTGGAGAGACACACCTGAAACTACAGACCCATTGAAGAGTCACACGTGAAACTACAGGCCCATTGGAGAGACACAACTGAAACTACAGGCCCATTGAAGAGACACACCTGAAACTACAGACCCATTGGAGAGTCACACCTGAAACTACAGACACATTGGAGAGACACACCTTAAACTACAGACACATTGGATAGACACACCTGAAACTACAGGCCCATTGGAGACACAACTGAAACTACAGGGCCATGGAAGAGACACACCTGAAACGACAGAACCATTGGAGAGACACACCTGAAACTACAGACCCATTGGAGAGACACACCTGAAACTACAGACCAATTGGAGAGACACACCTGAAACTACAGGCCCATTGGAGACACAACTGAAACTACAGGGCCATGGAAGAGTCACACCTGAAACTACAGACGCATTGGAGGGTCACACCTGAAACGACAGACCCATTGGAGAGTCACACCTGAAACTACAGGCCCATTGGAGAGTCACACCTGAAACTAGAGGGGCATTGGACGGTCACACCTGAAACTACAGACCCATTGGAGAGTCACACCTGAAACTACAGACACATTGGAGAGACACACCTGAAACTACAGACCCATTGGAGAGTCACAACTGAAACTACAGACACATTGGACAGTCACACCTGAAACTACAGGCTCATTGGTGAGACACACCTGAAACTACAGACCGATTGGAGAGACACAACTGAAACTAGACCCATTGGTGAGACACACCTGAAACTACAGACCTATTGGAGGGTCACACCTGAAACTACAAGCCCATTGGTGGGACACACCTGAAACTACAGACCTATTGGAGAGACACTCCTTAAAGTAGAGGCCCATTGGAGGGTCACACCTGAAACTACAGACCCATTGGAGAGTCACACCTGAAACAACAGACCCATTGGACTTTCACACCTGAAACTACAGACCCATTTGAGGGTCACACCTGAAACTACAGGCCCATTGGAGGGTCACACCTGAAACCACAGGCCCATTGGAGAGTCACACCTGAAACCACAGACCCATTGGACTTTGACACCTGAAACTGCAGGCCCACTTGAGGGTCACACCTGAAACTACAGGCCCATTGGAGAGACACACCTGAAACGACAGACACATTGGAGAGACACACCTGAAACTACAGACCGATTGGAGAGACACACCTGAAACTACAGACACATTGGAGAGACACAACTGAAACTACAGACCGATTGGAGAGACACACCTGAAACCACAGACCCATTGAAGAGTTACACCTGAAACTACAGGCCCATTGGAGAGTCACACCTGAAACTACAGAACCATTGGAGAGTCACACCTGAAACTACAGGCCCATTTGAGGGTCATACCTGAATCAACAGACCCATTGGAGAGACACACCTGAAACAACTGACCAATTGGAGAGACACACCTGAAACGACAGACCCAATGGAGAATCACACCTGAAACTACAGACCCAATGGAGAGTCACACCTGAAACAACAGGCCCATTGGACGGTCACACCTGGAACTACAGACCCATTGGAGAGTCACACCTGAAACTTCAGACCCATTGGTGAGACACACTTGAAACTACAGACCCAATGGAGAGTAACACCTGAAAAGACAGTCCCATTGGAGGGTCACACCTGAATCTACAGACGCATTGGACAGTCACACCTGAAACTACAGACACATTGGAGAGACACAACTGAAACTACAGACCCATTGAAGAGTCACACGTGAAACTACAGGCCCATTGGAGAGACACAACTGAAACTACAGGCCCATTGAAGAGACACACCTGAAACTACAGACCCATTGAAGAGACACGCCTGAAACTACAGAATCATTGGAGAGTCACACCTGAAACAACAGGCCCATTGGAGAGTCACACCTGAAACTACAGACCCATTGGAGAGTCACACCTGAAACTACAGGCCCATTGGTGGGTCACACCTGAAACTACAAACCCATTGGAGAGACACACCTGAAACTACAGACCCATTGGAGAGTCACACCTGAAACAACAGGCCCATTGGAGAGTCACACCTGAAACAACAGACCCATTGGAGAGTCACACCTGAAACTACAGACGCATTGGACAGTCACACCTGAAACTACAGGCCCATTGGAGAGATACAACTGAAACTACAGACCCATTGGAGGGTCACACGTGAAACTACAGGCCCATTGGAGAGACACAACTGAAACTACAGGCCCATTGAAGAGACACACCTGAAACTACAGACCCATTGAAGAGACACACCTGAAACTACAGAACCATTGGAGAGTCACACCTGAAACTGCAGGCCCATTGGAGGGTCACACCTGAAACAACAGACCCATTGGAGAGTCACACCTGAAACGACAGACCAATTGGAGGGTCACACCTGAAACGACAGGCCCATTGGAGGGTCACACCTGAAACTACAGACCCAATGGAGAGTCACACCTGAAACTATAGACCCAATGCAGAGTCACAACTGAAACAACAGGCCCATTGGAGGGTCACACCTGGAACTACGGACCCATTGGTGAGACACACCTGAAACTACAGACCCAATGGAGAGTAACACCTGAAAATACAGTCCCATTGGAGGGTCACACCCGAAACTACAGGCCCATTGGAGAGTCACACCTGAAACTACAGACCCATTGGAGAGTCACACCTGAAACAACAGGCCCATTGGAGACACAACTGAAACTACAGGGCCATGGAAGAGACACACCTGAAACTACAGAACCATTGGAGAGACACACCTGAAACTACAGACCCATTGGAGAGACAAACCTGAAACTACAGGCCCATTGGAGGGTCACGCCTGAAACTACAGGCCCATTGGAGACACACAACTGAAACGACAGACCCATTGGTGAGTCACACCTGAAACTACAGACACATTGGAGAGACACAACTGAAACTACAGACCCATTGGAGAGACACACATGAAACTGCAGGCCCATTGGAGAGACACACCTTAAACTACAGATACATTGGAGAGACACACCTGAAACTACAGAACCATTGGAGAGACACACCTGAAACTACAGGCCCATTGGAGGGTCACACCTGAAACGACAGACCCATTGGAGAGTCACACCTGAAACTACAGGCCCATTGGAGAGTCACACCTGAAACTACAGGGGCATTGGAGGGTCACACCTGAAACTACAGACCCATTGGAGAGTCACGCCTGAAACTACAGACCTATTGGAGAGTCACACCTGAAACTACAGGGGCATTGGAGGGTCACACCTGAAACTACAGGCCCATTTGAGGGTCACACCTGAAACTACAGGCCCATTGGAGGGTCTCACCTGAAACTACAGGCCCATTGGAGGGTCTCTCCTGAAACCACAGACCCATTGGAGGGTCTCACCTGAAACCACAGACCCATTGGAGAGACACAACTGAAACGAAAGGCTCATTGGAGGGTGACACCTGAAACAACAGACCCATTGGATTTCACACCTGAAACTGCAAGCCCATTGGAGGGTCACACCTGAAAATACAGGCCCATTGGAGGGTCACACCTGAAACTACAGGCCCATTGGAGAGACACACCTGAAACGACAGGCACATTGGAGGGTGACACCTGAAACTACAGGCCCATTGGAGAGACACAACTGAAACTGCAGGCCCATTGGAGAGACACACCTGAAACTACAGAACCATTGGAGAGTCACACCTGAAACTACAGGCCCATTGGAGGGTCACACCAGAAACTACAGACCCATTGGAGAGACACACCAGAAACGACAGGCCCATTGGAGAATCACACCTGAAACAACAGACCAATTGGAGGGTCACACCTGAAACTACAGGCCCATTGGAGGGTCACACCTGAAACTACAGACCCAATGGAGAATCACACCTGAAACTACAGACCCAATGGAGAGTCACACCTGAAACAACAGGCCCATTGGACAGTCACACCTGAAACTACAGGCTCATTGGTGAGACACACCTGAAACTACAGACCGATTGGAGAGACACAACTGAAACTACAGACCCATTGGTGAGACACACCTGAAACTACAGACCTATTGGAGGGTCACACCTGAAACTACAAGCCCATTGGTGGGACACACCTGAAACTACAGACCTATTGGAGAGACACTCCTTAAAGTAGAGGCCCATTGGAGGGTCACACCTGAAACTACAGACCCATTGGAGAGTCACACCTGAAACAACAGACCCATTGGACTTTCACACCTGAAACTACAGACCCATTTGAGGGTCACACCTGAAACTACAGGCCCATTGGAGGGTCACACCTGAAACCACAGGCCCATTGGAGAGTCACACCTGAAACCACAGACCCATTGGACTTTCACACCTGAAACTGCAGGCCCACTTGAGGGTCACACCTGAAACTACAGGCCCATTGGAGAGACACACCTGAAACGACAGACACATTGGAGAGACACACCTGAAACTACAGACCGATTGGAGAGACACACCTGAAACTACAGACACATTGGAGAGACACAACTGAAACTACAGACCGATTGGAGAGACACACCTGAAACCACAGACCCATTGAAGAGTTACACCTGAAACTACAGGCCCATTGGAGAGTCACACCTGAAACTACAGAACCATTGGAGAGTCACACCTGAAACTACAGGCCCATTTGAGGGTCATACCTGAATCAACAGACCCATTGGAGAGACACACCTGAAACAACTGACCAATTGGAGAGACACACCTGAAACGACAGACCCAATGGAGAATCACACCTGAAACTACAGACCCAATGGAGAGTCACACCTGAAACAACAGGCCCATTGGACGGTCACACCTGGAACTACAGACCCATTGGAGAGTCACACCTGAAACTTCAGACCCATTGGTGAGACACACTTGAAACTACAGACCCAATGGAGAGTAACACCTGAAAAGACAGTCCCATTGGAGGGTCACACCTGAATCTACAGACGCATTGGACAGTCACACCTGAAACTACAGACACATTGGAGAGACACAACTGAAACTACAGACCCATTGAAGAGTCACACGTGAAACTACAGGCCCATTGGAGAGACACAACTGAAACTACAGGCCCATTGAAGAGACACACCTGAAACTACAGACCCATTGAAGAGACACGCCTGAAACTACAGAATCATTGGAGAGTCACACCTGAAACAACAGGCCCATTGGAGAGTCACACCTGAAACTACAGACCCATTGGAGAGTCACACCTGAAACTACAGGCCCATTGGTGGGTCACACCTGAAACTACAAACCCATTGGAGAGACACACCTGAAACTACAGACCCATTGGAGAGTCACACCTGAAACAACAGGCCCATTGGAGAGTCACACCTGAAACAACAGACCCATTGGAGAGTCACACCTGAAACTACAGACGCATTGGACAGTCACACCTGAAACTACAGGCCCATTGGAGAGATACAACTGAAACTACAGACCCATTGGAGGGTCACACGTGAAACTACAGGCCCATTGGAGAGACACAACTGAAACTACAGGCCCATTGAAGAGACACACCTGAAACTACAGACCCATTGAAGAGACACACCTGAAACTACAGAACCATTGGAGAGTCACACCTGAAACTGCAGGCCCATTGGAGGGTCACACCTGAAACAACAGACCCATTGGAGAGTCACACCTGAAACGACAGACCAATTGGAGGGTCACACCTGAAACGACAGGCCCATTGGAGGGTCACACCTGAAACTACAGACCCAATGGAGAGTCACACCTGAAACTATAGACCCAATGCAGAGTCACAACTGAAACAACAGGCCCATTGGAGGGTCACACCTGGAACTACGGACCCATTGGTGAGACACACCTGAAACTACAGACCCAATGGAGAGTAACACCTGAAAATACAGTCCCATTGGAGGGTCACACCTGAAACTACAGGCCCATTGGAGAGTCACACCCGAAACTACAGACCGATTGGAGAGTCACACCTGAAACTACAGACCCATTGGAGAGTCACACCTGAAACAACAGGCCCATTGGAGACACAACTGAAACTACAGGGCCATGGAAGAGACACACCTGAAACTACAGAACCATTGGAGAGACACACCTGAAACTACAGACCCATTGGAGAGACAAACCTGAAACTACAGACCCATTGGAGACACACAACCGAAACGACAGACCCATTGGTGAGTCACACCTGAAACTACAGACACATTGGAGAGACACAACTGAAACTACAGACCCATTGGAGAGACACACATGAAACTGCAGGCCCATTGGAGAGACACACCTTAAACTACAGACACATTGGAGAGACACACCTGAAACTACAGGCCCATTGGAGACACAACTGAAACTACAGGGCCATGGAAGAGACACACCTGAAACTACAGAACCATTGGAGAGACACACCTGAAACTACAGACCCATTGGAGAGACACACCTGAAACTACAGACCCAATGGAGAATCACACCTGAAACTACAGGCCCATTGGAGAGACACAACTGAAACTACAGGCCCATTGGAGGGTCACACCTGAAACGACAGACCCATTGGAGAGTCACACCTGAAACTACAGGCCCATTGGAGAGTCACACCTGAAACTACAGGGGCATTGGAGGGTCACACCTGAAACTACAGACCCATTGGAGAGTCACGCCTGAAACTACAGACCTATTGGAGAGTCACACCTGAAACTACAGGGGCATTGGAGGGTCACACCTGAAACTACAGGCCCATTTGAGGGTCACACCTGAAACTACAGGCCCATTGGAGGGTCTCACCTGAAACTACAGGCCCATTGGAGGGTCTCTCCTGAAACCACAGACCCATTGGAGGGTCTCACCTGAAACCACAGACCCATTGGAGAGACACAACTGAAACGAAAGGCTCATTGGAGGGTGACACCTGAAACAACAGACCCATTGGATTTCACACCTGAAACTGCAAGCCCATTGGAGGGTCACACCTGAAACTACAGGCCCATTGGAGGGTCACACCTGAAACTACAGGCCCATTGGAGAGACACACCTGAAACGACAGGCACATTGGAGGGTGACACCTGAAACGACAGGCCCATTGGAGAGACACAACTGAAACGACAGGCACATTGGAGGGTGACACCTGAAACTACAGACCCATTGGAGAGACACACCTGAAACGACAGACACATTGGGGAGTAACTCCTGAAACTACAGACCCATTGGAGAGACACACCTGAAACTACAGACCGATTGGAGAGACACACCTTAAACTACAGACACATTGGAGAGACACAACTGAAACGACAGACCCATTGAACAGTCACACCTGAAACTACAGGCCCATTGGAGAGACACAACTGAAATTGCAGGCCCATTGGAGAGACACACCTGAAACTACAGAACTATTGGAGAGTCACACCTGAAACTACAGGCACATTGGAGAAACACACCAGAAACGACAGGCCCATTGGAGAATCACACCTGAAACAACAGACCAATTGGAGGGTCACACCTGAAACAACAGACCCATTGGAGAGACACATCAGAAACGACAGGCCCATTGGAGAATCACACCTGAAACTACAGGCCCATTGGAGGGTCACACCTGAAACTGCAGACCCATTGGAGAGACACACCTGAAACAACAGGCCCATTGGAGGGTCACACCTGAAACTACAGACCCATTGGTGAGACACACCTGAAACTACAGACCCAATGGAGAGTAACACCTGAAAAGACAGTCCCATTGGAGGGTCACACCTGAAACTACAGGCCCATTGGAGAGTCACACCCGAAACTACAGACCTATTGGAGAGTCACACCTGAAACTACAGACCCATTGGAGAGTCACACCTGAAACTACAGGCCCATTGGAGAGACACAACTGAAACTGCAGGCCCATTGGAGAGACACACCTGAAACTACAGAACCATTGGAGAGTCACACCTGAAACTACAGGCCCATTGGAGGGTCATACCTGAAACAACAGACCCATTGGAGAGACACACCAGAAACGACAGGCCCATTGGAGAATCACACCTGAAACAACAGACCAATTGGAGGGTCACACCTGAAACTACAGGCCCATTGGAGGGTCACACCTGAAACTACAGACCCATTGGAGAGACACACCTGAAACTACAGACCCAATGGAGAATCACACCTGAAACTACAGACCCAATGGAGAGTCACACCTGAAACAACAGGCCCATTGGAGGGTCACACCTGAAACTACAGACCCAATGGAGAGTCACACCTGAAACAACAGGCCCATTGGAGGGTCACACCTGGAACGACAGACCCATTGGAGAGTCGCACCTGAAACTGCAGACCCATTGGTGAGACACACCTGAAACTGCAGACCCAATGGAGAGTAACACCTGAAAATACAGTCCCATTGGAGGGTCACAACCTGAAACGACAGGCCCATTGGAGAGTCACACCCGAAACTACAGACCGATTGGAGAGTCACACCTGAAACTGCAGACCCATTGGAGAGTCACACCTGAAACAACAGGCCCATTGGAGACACAAATGAAACTACAGGGCCATGGAAGAGACACACCTGAAACTACAGAACCATTGGAGAGACACACCTGAAACTACAGACCCATTGGAGAGACACACCTGAAACTACAGACCCATTGGAGAGACACACCTGAAACTACAGACCCATTGGAGAGACACACCTGAAACTACAGACCCATTAGAGACACAACTGAAACTACAGGCCCATTGGAGGGTCTCGCCTGAAACTACAGGCCCATTGGAGACACACAACTGAAACGACAGACCCATTGGGGAGTCACACCTGAAACTACAGACACATTGGAGAGACACAACTGAAACTACAGACCCATTGGAGAGACACACCTGAAACTGCAGGCCCATTGGAGAGACACACCTTAAACTACAGACACATTGGAGAGACACACCTGAAACTACAGACACATTGGAGAGACACACCTGAAACTACAGGCCCATTGGAGACACAACTGAAACTACAGGGCCATGGAAGAGACACACCTGAAACTACAGAACCATTGGAGAGACACACCTGAAACTACAGACCTATTGGAGAGACACACCTGAAACTACAGACCCATTGGAGAGACACACCTGAAACTACAGACCCAATGGAGAATCACACCTGAAACTACAGGCCCATTGGAGAGACACAACTGAAACTACAGGCCCATTGGAGGGTCACACCTGAAACGACAGACCCATTGGAGAGTCACACCTGAAACTACAGGGGCATTGGAGGGTCACACCTGAAACGACAGACCCAATGGAGAGTCACACCTGAAACAACAGGCCCATTGGAGAGTCACACCTGAAACTACAGGGGCATTGGAGGGTCACACCTGAAACTACAGGCCCATTGGAGAGTCACACCTGAAACTACAGGGGCATTGGAGGGTCACACCTGAAACTACAAGCCCATTGGTGAGACACACCTGAAACTACAGACCTATTGGAGAGACACTCCTGAAACTACAGGCCCATTGGAGGGTCTCACCTGAAACCACAGACCCATTGGAGGGTCTCAACTGAAACCACAGACCCATTGGAGAGACACAACTGAAACAACAGGCACATTGGAGGGTCACACCTGAAACTACAGGCCCATTGGAGAGACACACCTGAAACGACAGGCACATTGGAGGGTCACACCTGGAACGACAGACCCACTGGAGAGTCGCACCTGAAACTACAGACCCATTGGTGAGACACACCTGAAACTGCAGACCCAATGGAGAGCAACACGTGAAAATACAGTCCCATTGGAGGGTCACACCTGAAACTACAGGCCCATTGGAGAGTCACACCCGAAACTACAGACCGATTGGAGAGTCACACCTGAAACTGCAGACCCATTGGAGAGTCACACCTGAAACAACAGGCCCATTGGAGACGCAACTGAAACTACAGAACCATTGGAGGGTCACACCTGAAACTACAGGCCCATTGGAGGGTCACACCTGAAACTACAGACCCATTGGAGAGACACACCTGAAACTACAGACCCAATGGAGAGTCACACCTGAAAAGACAGTCCCATTGGAGGGTCACACCTGAAACTACAGGCCCATTGGAGAGTCACACCCGAAACTACAGACCTATTGGAGAGACACACCTGAAACTACAGACCCAATGGAGAATCACACCTGAAACTACAGGCCCATTGGAGAGACACAACTGAAACTACAGGCCCATTGGAGGGTCACACCTGAAACGACAGACCCATTGGAGAGTCACACCTGAAACTACAGGCCCATTGGAGAGTCACACCTGAAACTACAGGGGCATTGGAGGGTCACACCTGAAACTACAGACCCATTGGAGAGTCACGCCTGAAACTACAGACCTATTGGAGAGTCACACCTGAAACTACAGGGGCATTGGAGGGTCACACCTGAAACTACAGGCCCATTTGAGGGTCACACCTGAAACTACAGGCCCATTGGAGGGTCTCACCTGAAACTACAGGCCCATTGGAGGGTCTCTCCTGAAACCACAGACCCATTGGAGGGTCTCACCTGAAACCACAGACCCATTGGAGAGACACAACTGAAACGAAAGGCTCATTGGAGGGTGACACCTGAAACAACAGACCCATTGGATTTCACACCTGAAACTGCAAGCCCATTGGAGGGTCACACCTGAAACTACAGGCCCATTGGAGGGTCACACCTGAAACTACAGGCCCATTGGAGAGACACACCTGAAACGACAGGCACATTGGAGGGTGACACCTGAAACGACAGGCCCATTGGAGAGACACAACTGAAACGACAGGCACATTGGAGGGTGACACCTGAAACTACAGACCCATTGGAGAGACACACCTGAAACGACAGACACATTGGGGAGTAACTCCTGAAACTACAGACCCATTGGAGAGACACACCTGAAACTACAGACCGATTGGAGAGACACACCTTAAACTACAGAAACATTGGAGAGACACAACTGAAACGACAGACCCATTGAACAGTCACACCTGAAACTACAGGCCCATTGGAGAGACACAACTGAAATTGCAGGCCCATTGGAGTGACACACCTGAAACTACAGAACTATTGGAGAGTCACACCTGAAACTACAGGCACATTGGAGAAACACACCAGAAACGACAGGCCCATTGGAGAATCACACCTGAAACAACAGACCAATTGGAGGGTCACACCTGAAACAACAGACCCATTGGAGAGACACATCAGAAACGACAGGCCCATTGGAGAATCACACCTGAAACTACAGGCCCATTGGAGGGTCACACCTGAAACTACAGACCCATTGGAGAGACACACCTGAAACTACAGACCCAATGAAGAATCACACCTGAAACTACAGACCCAATGGAGAGTCACACCTGAAACAACAGGCCCATTGGAGGGTCACACCTGAAACTACAGACCCATTGGTGAGACACACCTGAAACTACAGACCCAATGGAGAGTAACACCTGAAAAGACAGTCCCATTGGAGGGTCACACCTGAAACTACAGGCCCATTGGAGAGTCACACCCGAAACTACAGACCTATTGGAGAGTCACACCTGAAACTACAGACCCATTGGAGAGTCACACCTGAAACTACAGGCCCATTGGAGAGACACAACTGAAACTGCAGGCCCATTGGAGAGACACACCTGAAACTACAGAACCATTGGAGAGTCACACCTGAAACTACAGGCCCATTGGAGGGTCATACCTGAAACAACAGACCCATTGGAGAGACACACCAGAAACGACAGGCCCATTGGAGAATCACACCTGAAACAACAGACCAATTGGAGGGTCACACCTGAAACTACAGGCCCATTGGAGGGTCACACCTGAAACTACAGACCCATTGGAGAGACACACCTGAAACTACAGACCCAATGGAGAATCACACCTGAAACTACAGACCCAATGGAGAGTCACACCTGAAACAACAGGCCCATTGGAGGGTCACACCTGAAACTACAGACCCAATGGAGAGTCACACCTGAAACAACAGGCCCATTGGAGGGTCACACCTGGAACGACAGACCCATTGGAGAGTCGCACCTGAAACTGCAGACCCATTGGTGAGACACACCTGAAACTGCAGACCCAATGGAGAGTAACACCTGAAAATACAGTCCCATTGGAGGGTCACAACCTGAAACGACAGGCCCATTGGAGAGTCACACCCGAAACTACAGACCGATTGGAGAGTCACACCTGAAACTGCAGACCCATTGGAGAGTCACACCTGAAACAACAGGCCCATTGGAGATACAAATGAAACTACAGGGCCATGGAAGAGACACACCTGAAACTACAGAACCATTGGAGAGACACACCTGAAACTACAGACCCATTGGAGAGACACACCTGAAACTACAGACCCATTGGAGAGACACACCTGAAACTACAGACCCATTAGAGACACAACTGAAACTACAGGGCCATGGAAGAGTCACACCTGAAACTACAGGCCCATTGGAGGGTCTCGCCTGAAACTACAGGCCCATTGGAGACACACAACTGAAACGACAGACCCATTGGGGAGTCACACCTGAAACTACAGACACATTGGAGAGACACAACTGAAACTACAGACCCATTGGAGAGACACACCTGAAACTGCAGGCCCATTGGAGAGACACACCTTAAACTACAGACACATTGGAGAGACACACCTGAAACTACAGACACATTGGAGAGACACACCTGAAACTACAGGCCCATTGGAGACACAACTGAAACTACAGAACCATTGGAGAGACACACCTGAAACTACAGACCTATTGGAGAGACACACCTGAAACTACAGACCCATTGGAGAGACACACCTGAAACTACAGACCCAATGGAGAATCACACCTGAAACTACAGGCCCATTGGAGAGACACAACTGAAACTACAGGCCCATTGGAGGGTCACACCTGAAACGACAGACCCATTGGAGAGTCACACCTGAAACTACAGGGGCATTGGAGGGTCACACCTGAAACGACAGACCCAATGGAGAGTCACACCTGAAACAACAGGCCCATTGGAGAGTCACACCTGAAACTACAGGGGCATTGGAGGGTCACACCTGAAACTACAGGCCCATTGGAGAGTCACACCTGAAACTACAGGGGCATTGGAGGGTCACACCTGAAACTACAAGCCCATTGGTGAGACACACCTGAAACTACAGACCTATTGGAGAGACACTCCTGAAACTACAGGCCCATTGGAGGGTCTCACCTGAAACCACAGACCCATTGGAGGGTCTCAACTGAAACCACAGACCCATTGGAGAGACACAACTGAAACAACAGGCACATTGGAGGGTCACACCTGAAACTACAGGCCCATTGGAGAGACACACCTGAAACGACAGGCACATTGGAGGGTCACACCTGGAACGACAGACCCACTGGAGAGTCGCACCTGAAACTACAGACCCATTGGTGAGACACACCTGAAACTGCAGACCCAATGGAGAGCAACACGTGAAAATACAGTCCCATTGGAGGGTCACACCTGAAACTACAGGCCCATTGGAGAGTCACACCCGAAACTACAGACCGATTGGAGAGTCACACCTGAAACTGCAGACCCATTGGAGAGTCACACCTGAAACAACAGGCCCATTGGAGACGCAACTGAAACTACAGAACCATTGGAGGGTCACACCTGAAACTACAGGCCCATTGGAGGGTCACACCTGAAACTACAGACCCATTGGAGAGACACACCTGAAACTACAGACCCAATGGAGAGTCACACCTGAAAAGACAGTCCCATTGGAGGGTCACACCTGAAACTACAGGCCCATTGGAGAGTCACACCCGAAACTACAGACCTATTGGAGAGTCACACCTGAAACTACAGACCCATTGGAGAGTCACACCTGAAACAACAGGCCCATTGGAGGGTCACACCTGAATCTACAGGCCAATTGGAGAGTCACACCTGAAGCTACAGACCCATTGGACAGTCACACCTGAAACTGCAGAACCATTGGAGAGTCACACCTGAAACGACAGAACCATTGGAGAGTCACACCTGAAACAACAGGCCCATTGGAGAGTCACACCTGAAACTACAGACCCATTGGAGAGTCACACCTGAAACAACAGGCCCATTGGAGAGTCACACCTGAAACGACAGGCCCATTGGAGAGTCACACCTGAAACAACAGGCCCATTCGAGGGTCACACCTGAAACTACAGACCCATTGGAGAGACACTCCTGAAACGACAGAACCATTGGAGAGTCACACCTGAAACAACAGGCCCATTGGAGAGTCACACCTGAAACTACAGACCCATTGGAGAGTCACACCTGAAACAACAGGCCCATTGGAGAGTCACACCTGAAACGACAGACCCATTGGAGAGTCACACCTGAAACAACAGGCCCATTGGAGGGTCACACCTGAAACTACAGACCCATTGGAGAGTCACACCTGAAACGACAGACCCATTGGAGAGACACACCTGAAACTACAGACCCATTGGAGGGTCACACCTGAAGCGACAATCCCATTGGAGAGTCACACCTGAAACTACAGGCCCATCGGAGGGTCACACCTGAAACTACAGACCCATTGGAGAGTCACACCTGAAACTACCATCACATTGGAGAGTCACAACTGAAACTACAGGCCCATTGGAGGGTCACACCTGAAACTACAGATCCATTGGAGAGTCACACCTGAAGCGACAATCCCATTGGAGAGTCACACCTGAAACTACAGGCCCATTGGAGAGTCACAACCGAAACTACAGACCCATTGGAGAGTCACACCTGAAACTACAGGCCCATTGGAGGGTCACACCTGAATCTACAGGGCCATTGGAGAGTCACACCTGAAATTACAGACCAATTGGAGAGTTACACCTGAAACAACAGGCCCATTGGAGGGTCACACCTGAAACCACGGACCCATTGGAGAGTCATACCTGAAACTACAGGCCCATTGGAGAGACACAACCGAAACGACAGATCTATTGGAGGGTCACACCTGAAACTACAGGCCCATTGGAGAGTCCCACCTGAAACTACAGACCCATTGGACAGTCACACCTGAAACTACAGACCCATTGGACAGTCACACCTGAAACTACAGACCCATTGGACAGTCACACCTGAAACTACAGACCCATTGGAGAGTCCCACCTGAAACTACAGACCCATTGGACAGTCACACCTGAAACTACAGACCCATTGGACAGTCACACCTGAAACTACAGACACATTTGAGGGTCACACCTGAAACTACAGGCCCATTGCAGGGTCACGCCTGAAACTACAGACCCATTGGAGACACACAACTGAAACGACAGACCCATTGGGGAGTCACACCTGAAACTACAGACACATTGGAGAGACACAACTGAAACTACAGACCCATTGGAGAGACACACCTGAAACTGCAGGCACATTGGAGAGTCACACCTGAAACTACAGACTCATTGGAGAGACACACCTTAAGCTACAGACACATTGGAGAGACACACCTGAAACTTCAGGCCCATTGGAGACACAACTGAAACTACAGGGCCATGGAAGAGACACACCTGAAACGACAGAACCATTGGAGAGACACACCTGAAACTACAGACCCATTGGAGAGACACACCTGAAACTACAGACCCATTGGAGAAACACACCTGAAACTACAGACCCATTGGAGACACAACTGAAACTACAGGGCCATGGAAGAGTCACACCTGAAACTACAGACGCATTGGAGGGTCACACCTGAAACGACAGACCCATTGGAGAGTCACACCTGAAACTACAGGCCCATTGGAGAGTCACACCTGAAACTACAGGGGCATTGGACGGTCAAACCTGAAACTACAGACCCATTGGACTTTCACACCTGAAACTGCAGGCCCATTTGAGGGTCACACCTGAAACTACAGGCCTATTGGAGGGTGACACCTGAAACAACAGACCCATTGGACTTTGACACCTGAAACTGCAGGCCCATTTGAGGGTCACACCTGAAACTACAGGCCCATTGGAGGGTCACAGCTGAAATTACAGGCCCATTGGAGGGTGACACCTGAAACTACAGACCCATTGGAGAGACACACCTGAAACGACAGACACATTGAAGAGTCACACCTGAAACTACAGGCCCATTGGAGAGGCACAACTGAAACTGCAGGCACATTGGAGAGACACACCTGAAACTACAGAACCATTGGAGAGTCACACCTGAAACTGCAGGCCCATTGGAGGGTCATACCTGAAACAACAGACCCATTGGAGAGACACACCAGAAACGACAGGCCCATTGGAGAATCACACCTGAAACAACAGACCAATTGGAGAGACACACCTGAAACTATCGACCCAATGGAGAATCACACCTGAAACTACAGACCCAATGGAGAGTCACACCTGAAACAACAGGCCCATTGGAGGGTCACACCTGGAACTACAGACCCATTGGAGAGTCACACCTGAAACTGTAGACCCATTGGAGGGTCACACCCGAAACTACAGGCCCATTGGAGAGTCACACCCAAAACTACAGACCTATTGGAGAGTCACAGCTGAAACTACAGACCCATTGGAGAGTCACACCTGAAACAACGGGCCCATTGGAGGGTCACACCTGAATCTACAGACGCATTGGACAGTCACACCTGAAACTACAGACACATTGGAGAGACACAACTGAAACTACAGACCCATTGAAGAGTCACACGTGAAACTACAGGCCCATTGGAGAGACACAACTGAAACTACAGGCCCATTGAAGAGACACACTTGAAACTACAGACCCATTGAAGAGACACACCTGAAACTACAGAACCATTGGAGAGTCACACCTGAAACAACAGGCCCATTGGAGAGTCACACCTGAAACTACAGGCCCATTGGTGGGTCACACCTGAAACTACAAACCCATTGGAGAGTCACACCTGAAACAACAGGCCCATTGGAGAGTCACACCTGAAACAACAGACCCATTGGAGAGTCACACCTGAAACTACAGACGCATTGGACAGTCACACCTGAAACTACAGGCCCATTGGAGAGACACACCTGAAACGACAGACCGATAGGAGAGACACAACTGAAACTACAGACCCATTGAAGAGTCACACGTGAAACTACAGGCCCATTGGAGAGACTCAACTGAAACTACAGACCCATTGAAGAGACACACCTGAAACTACAGAACCATTGGAGAGTCACACCTGAAACTACAGGCCCATTGGAGAGTCATACCTGAAACGACAGACCAATTGGAGGGTCACACCTGAAACGACAGGCCCATTGGAGGGTCACACCTGAAACTACAGACCCAATGTAGAGTCACACCTGAAACAACAGGCCCATTGGAGGGTCACACCTGGAACTACAGACCCATTGGTGAGACACACCTGAAACTACAGACCCAATGGAGAGTAACACCTGAAAATACAGTCCCATTGGAGGGTCACACCTGAAACTACAGGCCCATTGGAGAGTCACACCCGAAACTACAGACCGATTGGAGAGTCACACCTGAAACTACAGACCCATTGGAGAGTCACACCTGAAACAACAGGCCCATTGGAGACACAACTGAAACTACAGGGCCATGGAAGAGACACACCTGAAACTACAGAACCATTGGAGAGTCACACCTGAAACTACAGAACCATTGGAGAGACACACCTTAAACTACAGACACATTGGAGAGACTCACCTGAAACTACAGACCCATTGGAGACACACCTGAAACTACAGACCCAATGGAGAATCACACCTGAAACTACAGGCCCATTGGAGAGACACAACTGAAATTACAGGCCCATTGGAGGGTCACACCTGAAACGACAGACCCATTGGAGAGTCACACCTGAAACTACAGGCCCATTGGAGAGTCACACCTGAAACTACAGGGGCATTGGAGGGTCACACCTGAAACTACAGACCCATTGGAGAGTCACGCCTGAAACGACAGACCCATTGGAGAGTCAAACCTGAAACTACAGGGGCATTGGAGGGTCACACCTGAAACTACAGGCCCATTGGAGGGTCACACCTGAAACGACAGACCCATTGGAGAGACACACCAGAAACTATAGACCTATTGGAGAGTCACACCTGAAACAACAGACCCATTGGACTTTCACACCTGAAACTGCAGGCCCATTTGAGGGTCACACCTGAAACTACAGGCCCATTGGAGGGTCTCACCTGAAACTGCAGGCCCATTGGAGAGACACACCTGAAACGACAGGCACATTGGAGGGTGACACCTGAAACGACAGGCCCATTAGAGAGACACACCTGAAACGACAGGCACATTGGAGGGTGACACCTGAAACTACAGACCCATTGGAGAGACACACCTGAAACGACAGACACATTGGGGAGTAACTCCTGAAACTACAGACCCATTAGAGAGACACACCTGAAACTACAGACCGATTGGAGAGACACACCTGAAACTACAGACACATTGGAGAGTTACACCTGAAACTGCAGACCGATTGGAGAGACACACCTGAAACTACAGACCCATTGGAGAGACACACCTGAAACTACAGACCGATTGGAGAGACACAACTGAAACGACAGACCCATTGAACAGTCACACCTGAAACTACAGGCCCATTGGAGAGACACAACTGAAATTGCAGGCCCATTGGAGAGACACACCTGAAACTACAGAACTATTGGAGAGTCCTACCTGAAACTACAGGCACATTGGAGAGACACACCAGAAACGACAGGCCCATTGGAGAATCACACCTGAAACAACAGACCAATTGGAGGGTCACACCTGAAACTACAGGCTCATTGGAGGGTCACACCTGAAACTACAGACCCATTGGAGAGACACACCTGAAACTACAGGGGCATTGGAGAGACACACCTGAAACTACAGACCGATTGGAGAGACACAACTGAAACGACAGACCCATTGAACAGTCACACCTGAAACTACAGGCCCATTGGAGAGACACAACTGAAATTGCAGGCCCATTGGAGAGACACACCTGAAACTACAGAACTATTGGAGAGTCCTACCTGAAACTACAGGCACATTGGAGAGACACACCAGAAACGACAGGCCCATTGGAGAATCACACCTGAAACAACAGACCAATTGGAGGGTCACACCTGAAACTACAGGCTCATTGGAGGGTCACACCTGAAACCACAGACCCAATGGAGAATCACACCTGAAACTACAGACCCAATGGAGAGTCACACCTGAAACAACAGGCCGATTGGAGGGTCACACCTGAAACTACAGACCCATTGGTGAGACACACCTGAAACTACAGACCCAATGGAGAGTAACACCTGAAAAGACAGTTCCATTGGAGGGTCACACCTGAAACTACAGGCCCATTGGAGAGTCACACCCGAAACTACAGACCTATTGGAGAGTCACACCTGAAACTACAGACCCATTGGAGAGTCACACCTGAAACTACAGGCCCATTGGAGAGACACAACTGAAACTGCAGGCCCATTGGAGGGTCATACCTGAAACAACAGAACAATTGGAGAGACACACCAGAAACGACAGGCCCATTGGAGAATCACACCTGAAACAACAGACCAATTGGAGGGTCACACCTGAAACTACAGGCCCATTGGAGAGACACAACTGAAACTACAGACCCATTGAAGAGACACACCTGAAACTACAGAACCATTGGAGAGTCACACCTGAAACTACAGGCCCATTGGAGAGTCATACCTGAAACGACAGACCAATTGGAGGGTCACACCTGAAACGACAGGCCCATTGGAGGGTCACACCTGAAACTACAGACCCAATGTAGAGTCACACCTGAAACAACAGGCCCATTGGAGGGTCACACCTGGAACTACAGACCCATTGGTGAGACACACCTGAAACTACAGACCCAATGGAGAGTAACACCTGAAAATACAGTCCCATTGGAGGGTCACACCTGAAACTACAGGCCCATTGGAGAGTCACACCCGAAACTACAGACCGATTGGAGAGTCACACCTGAAACTACAGACCCATTGGAGAGTCACACCTGAAACAACAGGCCCATTGGAGACACAACTGAAACTACAGGGCCATGGAAGAGACACACCTGAAACTACAGAACCATTGGAGAGTCACACCTGAAACTACAGAACCATTGGAGAGACACACCTTAAACTACAGACACATTGGAGAGACTCACCTGAAACTACAGACCCATTGGAGACACAACTGAAACGACAGGGCCATGGAAGAGACACACCTGAAACTACAGAACCATTGGAGAGACACACCTGAAACTACAGACCCATTGGAGAGACACACCTGAAACAACAGACCCAATGGAGAATCACACCTGAAACTACAGGCCCATTGGAGAGACACAACTGAAATTACAGGCCCATTGGAGGGTCACACCTGAAACGACAGACCCATTGGAGAGTCACACCTGAAACTACAGGCCCATTGGAGAGTCACACCTGAAACTACAGGGGCATTGGAGGGTCACACCTGAAACTACAGACCCATTGGAGAGTCACGCCTGAAACGACAGACCCATTGGAGAGTCAAACCTGAAACTACAGGGGCATTGGAGGGTCACACCTGAAACTACAGGCCCATTGGAGGGTCACACCTGAAACGACAGACCCATTGGAGAGACACACCAGAAACTATAGACCTATTGGAGAGTCACACCTGAAACAACAGACCCATTGGACTTTCACACCTGAAACTGCAGGCCCATTTGTGGGTCACACCTGAAACTACAGGCCCATTGGAGGGTCTCACCTGAAACTGCAGGCCCATTGGAGAGACACACTTGAAACGACAGGCACATTGGAGGGTGACACCTGAAACGACAGGCCCATTAGAGAGACACACCTGAAACGACAGGCACATTGGAGGGTGACACCTGAAACTACAGACCCATTGGAGAGACACACCTGAAACGACAGACACATTGGGGAGTAACTCCTGAAACTACAGACCCATTAGAGAGACACACCTGAAACTACAGACCGATTGGAGAGACACACCTGAAACTACAGACACATTGGAGAGTCACACCTGAAACTACAGACCGATTGGAGAGACACACCTGAAACTACAGACCCATTGGAGAGACACACCTGAAACTACAGACCGATTGGAGAGACACAACTGAAACGACAGACCCATTGAACAGTCACACCTGAAACTACAGGCCCATTGGAGAGACACAACTGAAATTGCAGGCCCATTGGAGAGACACACCTGAAACTACAGAACTATTGGAGAGTCCTACCTGAAACTACAGGCACATTGGAGAGACACACCAGAAACGACAGGCCCATTGGAGAATCACACCTGAAACAACAGACCAATTGGAGGGTCACACCTGAAACTACAGGCTCATTGGAGGGTCACACCTGAAACTACAGACCCATTGGAGAGACACACCTGAAACTACAGACCCAATGGAGAATCACACCTGAAACTACAGACCCAATGGAGAGTCACACCTGAAACAACAGGCCGATTGGAGGGTCACACCTGAAACTACAGACCCATTGGTGAGACACACCTGAAACTACAGACCCAATGGAGAGTAACACCTGAAAAGACAGTTCCATTGGAGGGTCACACCTGAAACTACAGGCCCATTGGAGAGTCACACCCGAAACTACAGACCGATTGGAGAGTCACACCTGAAACTACAGACCCATTGGAGAGTCACACCTGAAACTACAGGCCCATTGGAGAGACACAACTGAAACTGCAGGCCCATTGGAGAGACACACCTGAAACTACAGAACCATTGGAGAGTCACACCTGAAACTACAGGCCCATTGGAGGGTCATACCTGAAACAACAGAACAATTGGAGAGACACACCAGAAACGACAGGCCCATTGGAGAATCACACCTGAAACAACAGACCAATTGGAGGGTCACACCTGAAACTACAGGCCCATTGGAGGGTCACACCTGAAACTGCAGACCCATTGGAGAGACACACCTGAAACTACAGACCCTATGGAGAATCACACCTGAAACTACAGACCCAATGGAGAGTCACACCTGAAAAGACAGTCCCATTGGAGGGTCACACCTGAAACTACAGGCCCATTGGAGAGTCACACCCGAAACTACAGACCTATTGGAGAGTCACACCTGAAACTACAGACCCATTGGAGAGTCACACCTGAAAACAACAGGCCCATTGGAGAGACACAACTGAAACTACAGACCCATTGAAGAGTCACACGTGAAACTACAGGCCCATTGGAGAGACACAACTGAAACTACAGGCCCATTGAAGAGACACACCTGAAACTACAGACCCATTGAAGAGACACACCTGAAACTACAGAACCATTGGAGAGTCACACCTGAAACAACAGGCCCATTGGAGAGTCACACCTGAAAATACAGACCCATTGGACAGTCACACCTGAAACTACAGGCGCATTGGAGGGTCACACCTGAAACTACAAACACATTGGAGAGACACACCTGAAACTACAGACACATTGGAGAGTCATACCTGAAACAATAGGCCCATTGGAGAATCACACCTGAAACAACAGACGCATTGGACAGTCACATCTGAAACGAGAGGCCCATTGGAGAGACACACCTGAAACTACAGACCGATTGGAGAGACACAACTGAAACTACAGGCCCATTGAAGAGTCACACGTGAAACTACAGGCCCATTGGAGAGACACAACTGAAACTACAGGCCCATTGAAGAGACACACCTGAAACTACAGACCCATTGAAGAGACACACCTGAAACTACAGAACCATTGGAGAGTCACACCTGAAACTACAGGCCCATTGAAGAGACACACCTGAAACTACAGACCCATTGAAGAGACACACCTGAAACTACAGAACCATTGGAGAGTCACACCTGAAACGACAGACCAATTGGAGGGTCACACCTGAAACGACATGCCCATTGGAGGGTCACACCTGAAACTACAGACCCAATGGAGAGTCACACCTGAAACTACAGACCCAATGTAGAGTCACACCTGAAACAACAGGCCCATTGGAGGGTCACACCTGGAACGACAGACCCATTGGAGAGTCGCACCTGAAACTACAGACCCATTGGTGAGACACACCTGAAACTGCAGACCCAATGGAGAGTAACACCTGAAAATACAGTCCCATTGGAGGGTCACACCTGAAACTACAGAACCATTGGAGAGACACACCTTAAACTACAGACACATTGGAGAGACACACCTGAAACTACAGACCCATTGGAGACACAACTGAAACGACAGGGCCATGGAAGAGACACACCTGAAACTACAGAACCATTGGAGAGACACACCTGAAACTACAGACCCATTGGAGAGACACACCTGAAACTACAGACCCATTGGAGAGACACACCTGAAACTACAGACCCAATGGAGAATCACACCTGAAACTACAGGCCCATTGGAGAGACACAACTGAAACTACAGGCCCATTGGAGGGTCACACCTGAAACGACAGACCCATTGGAGAGTCACACCTGAAACTACAGGCCCATTGGAGAGTCACACCTGAAACTACAGGGGCATTAGAGGGTCACACCTGAAACGACAGACCCATTGGAGAGTCACGCCTGAAACTACAGACCCATTGGAGAGTCAAACCTGAAACTACAGGGGCATTGGAGGGTCACACCTGAAACTACAGACCCTTTGGAGAGACACACCAGAAACTACAGACCCATTGGAGAGTCACACCTGAAACGACAGACCCATTGGAGAGACACACCAGAAACTACAGACCCATTGGAGAGTCACACCTGAAACTACAGACCCATTGCACTTTCACACCTGAAACTACTGTCCCATTTGAGGGTCACAACTGAAACTACAGGCCCATTGGTGAGACACGCCTGAAACTACAGACCCATTGGAGAGTCACACCTGAAACTACAGACCGATTGGAGAGTCACACCTGAAACTACAGACCCATTGGAGAGTCACACCTGAAACTACAGACCGATTGGAGAGTCATACCTGAAACTACAGTCCCATTTGAGGGTCACACCTGAAACTACAGGCCCATTGGAGGGTCTCACCTGAAACTACAGGCCCATTGGAGGGTCTCACCTGAAACCACAGACCCATTGGAGAGACACAACTGAAACGAAAGGCTCATTGGAGGGTGACACCTGAAACTACAGGCCCATTGGAGGGTCACACCTGAAACTACAGGCCCATTGGAGAGACACACCTGAAACGACAGGCACATTGGAGGGTGACACCTGAAACGACAGGCCCATTAGAGAGACACAACTGAAACGACAGGCACATTGGAGGGTGACACCTGAAACGACAGGCCCATTAGAGAGACACAACTGAAACGACAGGCACATTGGAGGGTGACAACTGAAACGACAGGCCCATTAGAGAGACACAACTGAAACGACAGGCACATTGGAGGGTGACACCTGAAACTACAGACCCATTGGAGAGACACACCTGAAACGACAGACACATTGGGGAGTAACTCCTGAAACTACAGACCCATTAGAGAGACACACCTGAAACTACAGACCGATTGGAGAGACACACCTGAAACTACAGACACATTGGAGAGTCACACCTGAAACTACAGACCGATTGGAGAGACACACCTGAAACTACAGACACATTGGAGAGTCACACCTGAAACTACAGACCCATTGGAGAGACACACCTGAAACTACAGACCGATTGGAGAGACACAACTGAAACGACAGAACCATTGAACAGTCACACCTGAAACTACAGGCCCATTGGAGAGTCACACCTGAAACTACAGACCCATTGGAGAGTCACACCTGAAACTACAGACCGATTGGAGAGTCATACCTGAAACTACAGGCCCATTTGAGGGTCACACCTGAAACTACAGGCCCATTGGAGGGTCTCACCTGAAACTACAGGCCCATTGGAGGGTCTCACCTGAAACCACAGACCCATTGGAGAGACACAACTGAAACGAAAGGCTCATTGGAGGGTGACACCTGAAACTACAGGCCCATTGGAGGGTCACACCTGAAACTACAGGCCCATTGGAGAGACACACCTGAAACGACAGGCACATTGGAGGGTGACACCTGAAACGACAGGCCCATTAGAGAGACACAACTGAAACGACAGGCACATTGGAGGGTGACACCTGAAACGACAGGCCCATTAGAGAGACACAACTGAAACGACAGGCACATTGGAGGGTGACACCTGAAACTACAGACCCATTGGAGAGACACACCTGAAACGACAGACACATTGGGGAGTAACTCCTGAAACTACAGACCCATTCGAGAGACACACCTGAAACTACAGACCGATTGGAGAGACACACCTGAAACTACAGACACATTGGAGAGTCACACCTGAAACTACAGACCGATTGGAGAGACACACCTGAAACTACAGACCCATTGGAGAGACACACCTGAAACTACAGACCGATTGGAGAGACACAACTGAAACGACAGACCCATTGAACAGTCACACCTGAAACTACAGGCCCATTGGAGAGACACAACTGAAATTGCAGGCCCATTGGAAAGACACACCTGAAACTACAGAACTATTGGAGAGTCATACCTGAAACTACAGGCACATTGGAGAGACACACCAGAAACGACAGGCCCATTGGAGAATCACACCTGAAACAACAGACCAATTGGAGGGTCACACCTGAAACTACAGGCCCATTGGAGGGTCACACCTGAAACTACAGACCCATTGGAGAGACACACCTGAAACTACAGACCCAATGGAGAATCACACCTGAAACTACAGACCCAATGGAGAGTCACACCTGAAACAACAGGCCCATTGGAGGGTCTCACATGAAACTACAGACCCATTGGTGAGACACACCTGAAACTACAGACCCAATGGAGAGTAACACCTGAAAAGACAGTCCCATTGGAGGGTCACACCTGAAACTACAGGCCCATTGGAGGGTCATACCTGAAACAACAGAACAATTGGAGAGACACACCAGAAACGACAGGCCCATTGGAGAATCACACCTGAAACAACAGACCAATTGGAGGGTCACACCTGAAACTACAGGCCCATTGGAGGGTCACACCTGAAACTACAGACCCATTGGAGAGACACACCTGAAACTACAGACCCAATGGAGAATCACACCTGAAACTAGACACCCAATGGAGAGTTACACCTGAAAAGACAGTCCCATTGGAGGGTCACACCTGAAACTACAGGCCCATTGGAGAGTCAAACCCGAAACTACAGACCTATTGGAGAGTCACACCTGAAACTACAGACCCATCGGAGAGTCACACCTGAAACAACAGGCCCATTGGAGAGACACAACTGAAACTACAGACCCATTGAAGAGTCACACGTGAAACTACAGGCCCATTGGAGAGACACAACTGAAACTATAGGCCCATTGAAGAGACACACCTGAAACTACAGACCCATTGAAGAGACACACCTGAAACTACAGAACCATTGGAGAGTCACACCTGAAACAACAGGCCCATTGGAGAGTCACACCTGAAAATACAGACCCATTGGACAGTCACACCTGAAACTACAGGCGCATTAGAGGGTCACACCTGAAACTACAAACACATTGGAGAGACACACCTGAAACTACAGACCCATTGGAGAGTCACACCTGAAACAACAGGCCCATTGGAGAATCACACCTGAAACAACAGACCGATTGGAGAGACACAACTGAAACTACAGGCCCATTGAAGAGTCACACGTGAAACTACAGGCCCATTGGAGAGACACAACTGAAACTACAGGCCCATTGAAGAGACACACCTGAAACTACAGACCCATTGAAGAGACACACCTGAAACTACAGAACCATTGGAGAGTCACACCTGAAACTACAGGCCCATTGGAGGGTCACACCTGAAACAACAGATCCATTGGAGAGTCACACCTGAAACGACAGACCAATTGGAGGGTCACACCTGAAACGACATGCCCATTGGAGGGTCACACCTGAAACTACAGACCCAATGGAGAGTCACACCTGAAACTACAGACCCAATGTTGAGTCACACCTGAAACAACAGGCCCATTGGAGGGTCACACCTGGAACGACAGACACATTGGAGAGTCGCACCTGAAACTACAGACCCAATGGAGAGTAACACCTGAAAATACAGTCCCATTGGAGGGTCACACCTGAAACTACAGGCCCATTGGAGAGTCACACCCGAAACTACAGACCGATTGGAGAGTCACACCTGAAACTGCAGACCCATTGGAGAGTTACACCTGAAACAACAGGCCCATTGGAGACACAACTGAAACTACAGGGCCATGGAAGAGACACACCTGAAACTACAGAACCATTGGAGAGACACACCTGAAACTACAGACCCATTGGAGAGACACACCTGAAACTACAGACCCATTGGAGAGACACACCTGAAACTACAGACCCATTAGAGTCACACCTGAAACTACAGGCCCATTGGTGAGTCACACCTGAAACTACAGGGGCATTGGAGGGTCACACCTGAAACTACAGACCCATTAGAGACACAACTGAAACTACAGGGCCATGGAAGAGTCACACCTGAAACTACAGACCGATTGGAGAGTCACACCTGAAACTACAGACCCATTGGAGAGTCACACCTGAAACTACAGACCGATTGGAGAGTCATACCTGAAACTACAGTCCCATTTGAGGGTCACACCTGAAACTACAGGCCCATTGGAGGGTCTCGCCTGAAACTACAGACCCATTGGAGAGACATACCTGAAACTACAGACACACTGGAGACACACCTGAAACTACAGGCCCATTGGAGACACAACTGAAAATACAGGGCCATGGAAGAGTCACACCTGAAACTACAGGCCCATTGGTGAGTCACACCTGAAACTACAGGGGCATTGGAGGGTCACACCTGAAACTACAAGTCCATTGGTGAGACACACCTGAAACTGCAGGCCCATTGGAGAGACACAACTGAAACTACAGACCTATTGGAGAGTCACACCTGAAAAAACAGACCCATTGGACTTTCACACCTGAAACTACAGACCCATTGGAGGGTCACACCTGAAACTACAGGCCCATTGGAGAGACACACCTGAAACTACAGGCCCATTGCAGAGTCGCACCTGAAACTACAGACCCATTGGTGAGACACACCTGAAACTGCAGACCCAATGGAGAGTAACACCTGAAAATACAGTCCCATTGGAGTGTCACACCTGAAACTACAGGCCCATTGGAGAGTCACACCCGAAACTACAGACCGATTGGAGAGTCACACCTGAAACTGCAGACCCATTGGAGAGTCACACCTGAAACAACAGGCCCATTGGAGACAAAACTGAAACTACAGGGCCATGGAAGAGACACACCTGAAACTACAGAACCATTGGAGAGACACACCTGAAACTACAGACCCAATGGAGAATCACACCTGAAACTACAGGCCCATTGGAGAGACACAACTGAAACTACAGGCCCATTGGAGGGTCACACCTGAAACGACAGACCCATTGGAGAGTCACACCTGAAACTACAGGCCCATTGGAGAGTCACACCTGAAACTACAGGGGCATTGGAGGGTCACACCTGAAACTACAGACCCATTGGAGAGTCATGCCTGAAACTACAGACCTATTGGAGAGTCACACCTGAAATTACAGGGGCATTGGAGGGTCACACCTGAAACGACAGACCCATTGGAGAGTCACACCTGAAACTGCAGGCCCATTGGAGAGTCACACCTGAAACTACAGGGGCATTGGAGGGTCACACCTGAAACTACAAGCCCATTGGAGAGTCACACCTGAAACTGCAGGCCCATTTGAGGGTCACACCTGAAACTACAGGCCGATTGGAGGGTCTCAACTGAAACCACAGACCCATTGGAGGGTCTCACCTGAAACCACAGACCCATTGGAGAGACACACCTGAAACGACAGACACATTGGGGAGTAACTCCTGAAACTACAGACCGATTGGAGAGACACACCTGAAACTACAGACCCATTGGAGAGTCACACCTGAAACAACAGACCCATTGGACTTTCGCACCTGAAACTGCAGGCCCATTTGAGGGTCACACCTGAAAATACAGGCCCATTGGAGGGTCACACCTGAAACAACAGGCCCATTGGAGAGACACACCAGAAACTACAGGCCCATTGGAGAGACACAACTGAAATTGCAGGCCCATTGGAGAGACACAACTGAAACTGCAGAACCATTGGAGAGTCACACCTGAAACGACAGGCACATTGGAGGGTCTCACCTGAAACTACAGACACATTGGAGAGACACACCTGAAACGACAGACACATTGGGTAGTAACTCCTGAAACTACAGACCGATTGGAGAGACACACCTGAAACTACAGACACATTGGAGAGACACAACTGAAACGACAGACCCATTGAAGAGTCACACCTGAAACTACAGGCCCATTGGAGAGACACAACTGAAATTGCAGGCCCATTGGAGAGACACACCTGAAACTACAGAAACATTGGAGAGTCACACCTGAAACAACAGGCCCATTGGAGAGTAACACCTGAAAAGACAGTCCCATTGGAGGGTCACACCTGAAACTACAGGCCCATTGGAGAGTCACACCCGAAACTACAGACCTATTGGAGAGTCACACCTGAAACTACAGACCCATTGGAGAGTCACACCTGAAACTACAGGCCCATTGGAGAGACACAACTGAAACTACAGAACCATTGGAGAGTCACACCTGAAACTACAGGCCCATTGGAGGGTCATACCTGAAACAACAGACCCATTGGAGAGACACAGCAGAAACGACAGGCCCATTGGAGAATCACACCTGAAACAACAGACCAATTGGAGGGTCACACCTGAAATTACAGGCCCATTGGTGGGTCACACCTGAAACTACAGACCCATTGGAGAGACACACCTGAAACTACAGACCCAATGGAGAATCACACCTGAAAATACAGACCCAATGGAGAGTCACACCTGAAACAACAGGCCCATTGGAGGGTCACACCTGGAACTGCAGACCCATTGGAGAGTCACACCTGAAACTACAGACCCATTGGTGAGACACACCTGAAACTAAAGACCCAATGGAGAGCAACACCTGAAAAGACAGTCCCATTGGAGGGTCACACCTGAAACTACAGGCCCATTGGAGAGTCACACCCGAAACTACAGACCTATTGGAGAGTCACACCTGAAACTACAGACCCATTGGAGAGTCACACCTGAAACAACAGGCCCATTGGAGGGTCACACCTGAATCTACAGACGCATTGGACAGTCACACCTGAAACCACAGACACATTGGAGAGACACAACTGAAACTACAGACCCATTGAAGAGTCACACGTGAAACTACAGGCCCATTGGAGAGACACAACTGAAACTACAGGCCCATTGAAGAGAGACACCTGAAACTACAGACCCAGTGAAGAGACACACCTGAAACTACAGAACCATTGGAGAGTCACACCTGAAACAACAGGCCCATTGGAGAGTCACACCTGAAACTACAGACCCATTAGACAGTCACACCTGAAACTACAGGCCCATTGGAGGGTCACACCTGAAACTACAAACCCATTGGAGAGACACACCTGAAACTACAGACCCATTGGAAGAGACACACCTGAAACGACAGACCCATTGGAGAGTCACACCTGAAACAACAGGCCCATTGGAGAGTCACACCTGAAACAACAGACCCATTGGAGAGTCACACCTGAAACTACAGACGCTTTGGACAGTCACACCTGAAACTACAGGCCCATTGGAGAGACACACCTGAAACTACAGACCGATTGGAGAGACACACCTGAAACTCCAGACACATTGGAGAGACACAACTGAAACAACAGGCCCATTGGAGAGACACAACTGAAACTAAAGGCCCATTGAGGAGACACACCTGAAACTGCAGACCCATTGAAGAGACACACCTGAAACTGCAGAACCATTGGAGAGTCACACCTGAAACTACAGGCCCATTGGAGGGTCACACCTGAAACAACAGACCCATTGGAGAGTCACACCTGAAACGACAGACCAATTGGAGGGTCACACCTGAAACTACAGACCCAATGGAGAGTCACACCTGAAACTACAGGCCCAATGGAGGGTCACACCTGGAACTGCAGACCCATTGGAGAGTCGCACCTGAAACTACAGACCCATGGGTGAGACACACCTGAAACTACAGACCCAATGGAGAGTAACACCTGAAAATACAGTCCCATTGGAGGGTCACACCTGAAACTACAGGCCCATTGGAGAGTCACACCCGAAACTACAGACCGATTGGAGAGTCACACCTGAAACTACAGACCCATTGGAGAGTCACACCTGAAACAACAGGCCCATTGGAGACACAACTGAAACTACAGGGCCATGGAAGAGACACAACTGAAACTACAGGCCCATTGGAGGGTCACACCTGAAACGACAGACCCATTGGAGAGTCACACCTGAAACGACAGGCCCATTGGAGAGACACACCTGAAACTAGAGGGGCATTGGAGAGTCACACCTGAAACTACAGACCCATTGGAGAGTCACGCCTGAAACTACAGACCTATTGGAGAGTCACACCTGAAACTACAGGGGCATTGGAGGGTCACACCTGAAACGACAGACCCATTGGAGAGTCACACCTGAAACTACAGGCCCATTGGAGAGTCACACCTGAAACTACAGGGGCATTGGAGGGCCACACCTGAAACTACAAGCCCATTGGTGAGACACACCTGAAACTACAGACCTATTGGAGAGACACACCTGAAACAACAGACCCATTGGACTTTCACACCTGAAACTGCAAGCCCATTTGAGGGTCACACCTGAAACTAGAGTCCCATTGGAGGGTCTCACCTGAAACTACAGGCCCATTGGAGGGTCTCACCTGAAACCACAGACCCATTGGAGGGTCTCACCTGAAACCACAGACCCATTGGAGAGACACAACTGAAACGACAGGCTCATTGGAGGGTGACACCTGAAACAACAGACCCATTGGACTTTCACACCTGAAACAGCAGGCCCATTTGACGGTCACACCTGAAACTACAGGCCCATTGGAGGGTCACACCTGAAACTACAGGCCCATTGGAGAGACACACCTGAAACGACAGGCACATTGGAGGGTTACACCTGAAACGACAGGACCATTGGAGAGACACAACTGAAACGACAGGCACATTGGAGGGTGACACCTGAAACTACAGACCCATTGGAGAGACACACCTGAAACGACAGACACATTGGGGAGTAACTCCTGAAACTACAGACCGATTGGAGAGACACAACTGAAACAACAGACCCATTGAAGAGTCACACCTGAAACTACAGGCCCATTGGAGAGACACAACTGAAATTGCAGGCCCATTGGAGAGACACAGCTGAAACTACAGAACCATTGGAGAGTCACACCTGAAACTACAGGCACATTGGAGAGTCACACCTGAAACAACAGACCAATTGGAGGGTCACACCTTAAACTACAGGCCCATTGGAGAATCACACCTGAAACAACAGACCAATTGGAGGGTCACACCTGAAACTACAGACCCAATGGAGAGTCACACCTGAAACAACAGGCCCATTGGCGAGTCACACCTGGAACTACAGACCCATTGGAGAGTCACACCTGAAACTACAGACCCATTGGTGAGACACACCTGAAACTGCAGACCCAATGGAGAGTAACACCTGAAAAGACAGTCCCATTGGAGGGTCACACCTGAAACTACAGGCCCATTGGAGAGTCACACCCGAAACTACAGACCTATTGGAGAGACACACCTGAAAATCCAGACACATTGGAGAGTCACACCTGAAACTACAGACCCATTGAAGAGTCACACGTGAAACTACAGACCCATTGAAGAGACACACCTGAAATTACAGAACCATTGGAGAGTCACACCTGAAACTACAGGCCCATTGGAGGGTCACACCTGAAACAACAGACCCATTGGAGAGTCACACCTGAAACGACAGACCAATTGGAGGGTCACACCTGAAAATACAGTCCCATTGGAGGGTCACACCTGAAACTACAGGCCAATTGGAGAGTCACACCCGAAACTACAGACCCAATGGACAATCACACCTGAAACTACAGACCCAATGGAGAGTCACACCTGAAACAACAGGCCCATTGGAGGGTCACACCTGGAACTACAGACCCATTGGAGAGTCACACCTGAAACTACAGACCCATTGGTGAGACACACCTGAAACTGCAGACCCAATGGAGAGTAACACCTGAAAAGACAGTCCCATTGGAGGGTCACACCTGAAACTACAGGCCCATTGGAGAGTCACACCCGAAACTACAGACCTATTGGAGAGTCACACCTGAAACTACAGACCCAATGGAGAGTCACACCTGAAACAACAGGCCCATTGGAGGGTCACACCTGAATCTACAGGCCAATTGGAGAGTCAAACCTGAAGCTACAGACCCATTGGTGAGACACACCTGAAACTGCAGACCCAATGGAGAGTAACACCTGAAAAGACAGTCCCATTGGAGGGTCACACCTGAATCTACAGACGCATTGGACAGTCACACCTGAAACTACAGGCCCATTGGAGAGACACACCTGAAACTACAGACCGATTGGAGAGACACACCTGAAACTCCAGACACATTGGAGAGTCACACCTGAAACTACAGACCCATTGGAGAGTCACACCTGAAACAACAGACCAATTGGAGGGTCACACCTGAAACCACAGAACCACTGGAGAGTCACACCTGAAACTACAGGCCCATTGGAGGGTCACAACTGAAACAACAGACCCATTGGAGAGTCACACCTGAAACGACAGACCAATTGAAGGGTCACACCTGAAACTACAGACTCAATGGAGAGTCACACCTGAAACTACAGGCCAAATGGAGGGTCACACCTGGAACTGAAGACCCATTGGAGAGTCGCACCTGAAACTACAGACCCATTGGTGAGACACACCTGAAACTACAGACCCAATGGAGAGTAACACCTGAAAATACAGTCCCATTGGAGGGTCACACCTGAAACTACAGGCCAATTGGAGAGTCACACCCGAAACTACAGACCGATTGGAGAGTCACACCTGAAACTACAGACCCATTGGAGAGTCACACCTGAAACAACAGGCCCATTGGAGACACAACTGAAACTACAGGGCCATTGGAGAGACACAACTGAAACTGCAGGCCCATTGGAGAGACACACCTGAAACGACAGACCCATTGGAGAGTCACACCTGAAACTACAGGGGCATTGGAGAGTCACACCTGAAACTACAGACCCATTGGAGAGTCACGCCTGAAACTACAGACCTATTGGTTAGTCACACCTGAAACTACAGGGGCATTGGAGGGTCACACCTGAAACGACAGACCCATTGGAGAGTCACACCTGAAACTACAGGCCCATTGGAGAGTCACACCTGAAACTACAGGGGCATTGGAGGGTCACACCTGAAACTACAGGGGCATTGGAGGGTCACACCTGAAACTACAAGCCCATTGGTGAGACACACCTGAAACTACAGACCCATTGGAGAGTCACACCTGAAACAACAGACCCATTGGACTTTCACACCTGAAACTGCAAGCCCATTTGAGGGTCACACCTGAAACTACAGGCCCATTGGAGGGTCTCACCTGAAACTACAGGCCCATTGGAGGGTCTCGCCTGAAACCACAGACCCATTGGAGGGTCTCACCTGAAACTACAGGGGCATTGGAGAGTCACACCTGAAACTACAGACCCATTGGAGAGTCACGCCTGAAACTACAGACCTATTGGAGAGTCACACCTGAAACTACAGGGGCATTGGAGGGTCACACCTGAAACGACAGACCCATTGGAGAGTCACACCTGAAACTACAGGCCCATTGGAGAGTCACACCTGAAACTACAGGGGCATTGGAGGGTCACACCTGAAACTACAGGGGCATTGGAGGGCCACACCTGAAACTACAAGCCCATTGGTGAGACACACCTGAAACTACAGACCCATTGGAGAGTCACACCTGAAACAACAGACCCATTGGACTTTCACACCTGAAACTGCAAGCCCATTTGAGGGTCACACCTGAAACTACAGGCCCATTGGAGGGTCTCACCTGAAACTACAGGCCCATTGGAGGGTCGCGCCTGAAACCACAGACCCATTGGAGGGTCTCACCTGAAACCACAGACCCATTGGAGAGACACAACTGAAACGACAGGCTCATTGGAGGGTGACACCTGAAACAACAGACCCATTGGACTTTCACACCTGAAACTGCAAGCCCATTTGAGGGTCACACCTGAAACTACAGGCCCATTGGAGAGACACACCTGAAACGACAGGCACATTGGAGAGACACAACTGAAACGACAGGCACATTGGAGGGTGACACCTGAAACTACAGACCCATTGGAGAGACACACCTGAAACTACAGACCCATTGGAGAGACACACCTGAAACTACAGGCCCATTGGAGAGACACACCTGAAACGACAGGACCATTGGAGAGACACAACTGAAACGACAGGCACATTGGAGGGTGACACCTGAAACTACAGACCCATTGGAGAGACACACCTGAAACGACAGACACATTGGGGAGTAACTCCTGAAACTACAGACCCATTGGAGAGACACAACTGAAACGACAGACCCATTGAACAGTCACACCTGAAACTACAGGCCCATTGGAGAGACACAACTGAAATTGCAGGCCCATTGGAGAGACACACCTGAAACTACAGAACCATTGGAGAGTCACACCTGAAACTACAGGCACATTGGAGAGTCACACCTGAAACAACAGACCAATTGGAGGGTCACACCTGAAACTACAGGCCCATTGGAGAATCACACCTGAAACAACAGACCAATTGGAGGGTCACACCTGAAACTACAGGCCCATTGGAGGGTCACACCTGAAACTACAGGCCAATTGGAGAGTCACACCCGAAACTACAGACCCAATGGACAATCACACCTGAAACTACAGACCCAATGGAGAGTCACACCTGAAACAACAGGCCCATTGGAGGGTCACACCTGGAACTACAGACCCATTGGAGAGTCACACCTGAAACTACAGACCCATTGGTGAGACACACCTGAAACTGCAGACCCAATGGAGAGTAACACCTGAAAAGACAGTCCCATTGGAGGGTCACACCTGAAACTACAGGCCCATTGGAGAGTCACACCCGAAACTACAGACCTATTGGAGAGTCACACCTGAAACTACAGACCCATTGGAGAGTCACACCTGAAACAACAGGCCCATTGGAGGGTCACACCTGAATCTACAGGCCAATTGGAGAGTCACAGCTGAAGCTACAGACCGATTGGTGAGTCACACCTGAAACAAAAGGCCCATTGGAGGGTCACACCTGAATCTACAGGCCAATTGGAGAGTCACACCTGAAACTACAGGCCCATTGGAGAGTCACACCCGAAACTACAGACCTATTGGAGAGTCACACCTGAAACTGCAGACCCAATGGAGAGTAACACCTGAAAAGACAGTCCCATTGGAGGTTCACACCTGAATCGACAGGCCAATTGGAGAGTCACACCTGAAACTACAGACCCATTGGAGAGTCACACCTGAAACTACAGAACCATTGGAGAGTCACACATGAAACAACAGGCCCATTGGAGAGTCACACCTGAAACTACAGACCCATTGGCCAGTCACACCTGAAACTACAGGCCCATTGGAGGGTCACACCTGAAATTACAAACCCATTGGAAGAGACACACCTGAAACTACAGACCCATTGGAGAGTCACACCTGAAACAACAGACCCATTGGAGAGTCACACCTGAAACTACAGACGCATTGGACAGTCACACCTGAAACTACAAGCCCATTGGAGAGACACACCTGAAACTACAGACCGATTGGAGAGACACACCTGAAACTACAGACGCATTGGAGAGTCACAACTGAAACGACAGGCCCATTGGAGAGACACAACTGAAACTACAGGCCCATTGAAGAGACACACCTGAAACTACAGACCCATTGAAGAGACACACCTGAAACTACAGAACCATTGGAGAGTCACACCTGAAACTACAGGCCCATTGGAGGGTCACACCTGAAACAACAGACCAATTGGAGGGTCACACCTGAAACTACAGGCCCATTGGAGGGTCACACCTGAAACGACAGACCCATTGGAGAGACACACCTTAAACTACAGACCCAATGTAGAGTCACACCTGAAACAACAGGCCCATTGGAGAGTCACACCTGAAAGTACAGACCCATTGGTGAGACACACCTGAAACTACAGACCCAATGGAGAGTAACACCTGAAAATACAGTCCCATTGGAGGGTCACACCTGAAACTACAGACCGATTGGAGAGTCACACCTGAAACTACAGACCCATTGGAGAGTCACACCTGAAACAACAGGCCCATTGGAGGGTCACACCTGAATCTACAGGCCCATTGGAGAGTCACACCTGAAGCGACAGACCCATTGGACAGTCACACCTGAAACTACAGACCCATTGGAGAGTCACACCTGAAATTACAGACCCATTGGAGAGTCACACCTGAAACTCCAGACACATTGGAGAGACACAACTGAAACTACAGACCCATTGAAGAGTCACACGTGAAACTACAGGCCCATTGGAGAGACACAACTGAAACTACAGGCCCATTGAAGAGACACACCTGAAACTACAGACCCATTGAAGAGACACACCTGAAACTACAGAACCATTGGAGAGTCACACCTGAAACAACAGTCCCATTGGAGGGTGACACCTGAAACAACAGACCCATTGGAGAGTCACACCTGAAACGACAGACCAATTGGAGGGTCACACCTGAAACTACAGACCCAATGGAGAGTCACACCTGAAACTACAGGCCCATTGGAGGGTCACACCTGGAACTGCAGACCCATTGTAGAGTCGCACCTGAAACTACAGACCCATTGGTGAGACACACCTGAAACTACAGACCCAATGGAGAGTGACACCTGAAAATACAGTCCCATTGGAGGGTCACACCTGAAACTACAGGCCCATTGGAGAGTCACACCCGAAACTACAGACCGATTGGAGAGTCACACCTGAAACTACAGACCCATTGGAGAGTCACACCTGAAACAACAGGCCCATTGGAGACACAACTGAAACTACAGGGCCATGGAAGAGACACACCTGAAACTACAGGCCCATTGGAGAGACACAACTGAAACTACAGGCCCATTGGAGGGTCACACCTGAAACGACAGACCCATTGGAGAGTCACACCTGAAACTACAGGCCCATTGGAGAGTCACACCTGAAACTACAGGGGCATTGGAGGGTCACACCTGAAACTACAGACCCATTGGAGAGTCACGCCTGAAACTACAGACCTATTGGAGAGTCACACCTGAAACTACAGGGGCATTGGAGGGTCACACCTGAAACGACAGACCCATTGGAGAGTCACACCTGAAACGACAGACACATTGGAGAGACACACCTGAAACTGCAGGGGCATTGGAGGGTGACACCTGAAACTACAGGCCCATTGGAGAGTCACACCTGAAACTACAGGGGCATTGGAGGGTCACACCTGAAACTGCAAGCCCATTGGTGAGACACACCTGAAACTACAGGCCCATTGGAGAGACACAACTGAAACTACAGGCCCATTGGAGGGTCACACCTGAAACAACAGAACCATTGGAGAGACACACCTGAAACGACAGGCACATTGGAGGGTGACACCTGAAACTACAGACCCATTGGAGAGACACACCTGAAACGACAGACACATTGGGGAGTAACTCCTGAAACTACAGACCGATTGGAGAGACACAACTGAAACGACAGACCCATTGAAGAGTCACACCTGAAACTACAGGCCCATTGGAGGGTCACACCTGAAACTACAGGCCCATTGGAGAATCACACCTGAAACAACAGACCAATTGGAGGGTCACACCTGAAACTACAGGCCCATTGGAGGGTCACACCTGAAACGACAGGGGCATTGGAGGGTCACACCTGAAACTACAGGGGCATTGGAGGGTCACACCTGAAACTACAGACCCATTGGAGAGTCACGCCTGAAACTACAGACCTATTGGAGAGTCACACCTGAAACTACAGGGGCATTGGAGAGTCACACCTGAAACGACAGACCCATTGGAGAGTCACACCTGAAACTACAGGCCCATTGGAGAGTCACACCTGAAACTACAGGGGCTTTGGAGGGTCACACCTGAAACTACAGGCCCATTGGAGAGTCACACCTGAAACTACAGGGGCATTGGTGAGACACACCTGAAACTACAGGCCCATTGGAGAGACACAACTGAAACTGCAGGCCCATTTGAGGGTCACACCTGAAACTGCAGGCCCATTTGAGGGTCACACCTGAAACGACAGTCCCATTGGAGAGTCACACCTGAAACGACAGGCCCATTGGAGAGACACAACTGAAACTACAGGCACATTGGAGGGTGACACCTGAAACTACAGACCCATTGGAGAGACACACCTGAAACGACAGACACATTGGGGAGTAACTCCTGAAACTACAGACCGATTGGAGAGACACAACTGAAACGACAGACCCATTGAAGAGTCATACCTGAAACTACAGGCCCATTGAAGAGTCACACCTGAAACTACAGGCCCATTGAAGAGTCACACCTGAAACTACAGGCCCATTGGAGAGACACAACTGAAATTGCAGGCCCATTGGAGAGACACACCTGAAACTACAGAACCATTGGAGAGTCACACCTGAAACTACAGGCACATTGGAGAGTCACACCTGAAACAACAGACCAATTGGAGGGTCACACCTGAAACTACAGGCCCATTGGAGAATTACACCTGAAACAACAGACCCAATGGAGAGTCACACCTGAAACAACTGGCCCATTGGAGGGTCACACCTGGAACTACAGACCCATTGGAGAGTCACACCTGAAACTACAGACCCATTGGTGAGACACACCTGAAACTGCAGACCCAATGGAGAGTAACACCTGAAAAGACAGTCCCATTGGAGGGTCACACCTGAAACTACAGGCCCATTGGAGAGTCACACCCGAAACTACAGACCTATTGGAGAGTCACACCTGAAACTACAGACCCATTGGAGAGTCACACCTGAAACAACAGGCCCATTGGAGGGTCACACCTGAATCTACAGGCCAATTGGAGAGTCACACCTGAAGCTACAGACCCATTGCACAGTCACACCTGAAACTACAGACCCATTGAAGAGTCACACCTGAAACAACAGAACCATTGCAGAGTCACACATGAAACAACAGGCCCATTGGAGAGTCACACCTGAAACTACAGACCCATTGGCCAGTCACACCTGAAACTACAGGCCCATTGGAGGGTCACACCTGAAACTACCAACCCATTGGAAGAGACACACCTGAAACTACAGACCCATTGGAGAGTCACACCTGAAACAACAGGCCCATTGGAGAGTCACACCTGAAACAACAGACCCATTGGAGAGTCACACCTGAAACTACAGACGCATTGGACAGTCACACCTGAAACTAAAGGCCCATTGGAGAGACACACCTGAAACTACAGACCGATTGGAGAGACACACCTGAAACTACAGACACATTGGAGAGACAACTGAAACTACAGACCCATTGAAGAGTCACACGTGAAACGACAGGCCCATTGGAGAGACACAACTTAAACTACAGGCCCATTGAAGAGACACACCTGAAACTACAGACCCATTGAAGAGACACACCTGAAACTACAGAACCATTGGAGAGTCACACCTGAAACTACAGGCCCTTTGGAGGGTCACACCTGAAACAACAGACCAATTGGAGGGTCACACCTGAAACTACAGGCCCATTGGAGGGTCACACCTGAAACGACAGACCCATTGGAGAGACACACCTGAAACTACAGACCCATTGGAGAGACACACCTGAAACAACAGGCCCATTGGAGAGTCACACCTGAAACTACAGACCCATTGGTGAGACACACCTGAAACTACAGACCCAATGGAGAGAAACACCTGAAAATACAGTCCCATTGGAGGGTCACACCTGAAACTACAGGCACATTGGAGAGTCACACCCGAAACTACAGACCTATTGGAGAGTCACACCTGAAACTACAGACCCATTGGAGAGTCACACCTGAAACAACAGGCCCATTGGAGAGACACACCTGAATCTACAGGCCCATTGGAGAGACACACCTGAAGCGACAGACCCATTGGACAGTCACAACTGAAACTACAGACCCATTGGAGAGTCACACCTGAAATTACAGACCCATTGGAGAGTCACACCTGAAACTACAGACCCATTGGACAGTCACACCTTAAACTACAGGCCCATTGGAGGGTCACACCTGAAACTACAAACCCATTGGAGAGACACACCTGAAACTACAGACCGATTGGAGAGTCACACCTGAAACAACAGGCCCATTGGAGAGTCACACCTGAAACAACAGGCCCAATGGAGAGTCACACCTGAAACTACAGACCCATTGGACAGTCACACCTTAAACTACAGGCCCATTGGAGGGTCACACCTGAAACTACAGGCCCATTGGAGTGACACAACTGAAACTACAGACCCATTGGGGAGACACACCTGAAACTACAGACCCATTGGAGAGACACAATTGAAACTACAGACCCATTGGAGCGTCACAAATGAAACTACAGACCCATTGGAGAGTCACACATGAAACTACAGACCCATTGGAGAGACACACTTGAAACTACAGGCCCATTGGAGAGACACACCTGAAACGACAGACCCATTGGAGAATCACACCTGAAACGACAGATCCATCGGAGAGACACATCTGAAACTACAGGACCATTGGAGGGTCACACCTGAAACGACAGACCCATTGGAGAGGCACACCTGAAACTACAGGACCATTGGAGGGTCACACCTGAAACTACAGGCCCATTGGAGAGTCACACCCGAAACTACAGACCTATTGGAGAGTCACATCTGAAACTACAGACCCATTGGAGAGTCACACCTGAAACAACAGGCCCATTGGAGGGTCACACCTGAATCTACAGGCCAATTGGAGAGTCACACCTGAAACTACAGACCCATTGGTGAGACACACCTGAAACTGCAGACCCAATGGAGAGTAACACCTGAAAAGACAGTCCCATTGGAGGGTCACACCTGAAACTACAGGCCCATTGGAGAGTCACACCCGAAACTACAGACCTATTGGAGAGTCACACCTGAAACTACAGACCCATTGGAGAGTCACACCTGAAACTACAGGCCCATTGGAGGGTCACACCTGAAACAACAGGCCCATTGGAGGGTCACACCTGAATCTACAGGCCAATTGGAGAGTCACACCTGAAGCTACAGACCCATTGGACAGTCACACCTGAAACTACAGACCCATTGGAGAGTCACACATGAAACAACAGGCCCATTGGAGAGTCTCACCTGAAACTACAGACCCATTGGCCAGTCACACCTGAGACTACAGGCCCATTGGAGGGTCACACCTGAAACTACAAACCCATTGGAAGAGACACACCTGAAACTACAGACCCATTGGAGAGTCACACCTGAAACAACAGGCCCATTGGAGAGTCACACCTGAAACAACAGACCCATTGGAGAGTCACACATGAAACTACAGACGCATTGGACAGTCACACCTGAAACTACAGGCCCATTGGAGAGACACACCTGAAACGACAGACCGATTGGAGAGACACACCTGAAACTACAGGCCCATTGGAGAGTCACACCTGAAACAACAGACCCATTGGAGAGTCACACATGAAACTACAGACGCATTGGACAGTCACACCTGAAACTACAGGCCCATTGGAGAGACACACCTGAAACGACAGACCGATTGGAGAGACACACCTGAAACGACAGACCGATTGGAGAGACACACCTGAAACTACAGACCCATTGAAGAGTCACACGTGAAACTACAGGCCCATTGGAGAGACACAACTGAAACTACAGGCCCATTGAAGAGACACACCTGAAACTACAGACCCATTGAAGAGACACACCTGAAACTACAGAACCATTGGAGAGTCACACCTGAAACTACAGGCCCATTGGAGGGTCACACCTGAAACAACAGACCAATTGGAGGGTCACACCTGAAACTACAGACCCAATGTAGAGTCACACCTGAAACAACAGGCCCATTGGAGAGTCACACCTGAAACTACGGACCCATTGGTGAGACACACCTGAAACTACAGACCCAATGGAGAGTCACAGCTGAAAATACAGTCCCATTGGAGGGTCACACCTGAAACTACAGGCACATTGGAGAGTCACACCCGAAACTACAGACCTATTGGAGAGTCACACCTGAAACAACAGGCCCATTGGAGGGTCACACCTGAATCTACAGGCCCATTGGAGAGTCACACCTGAAGCGACAGACCCATTGGACAGTCACAACTGAAACTACAGACCCATTGGAGAGTCACACCTGAAATTACAGACCCATTGGAGAGTCACACCTGAAACTACAGACCCATTGGACAGTCACACCTTAAACTACAGGCCCATTGGAGGGTCACACCTGAAACTACAAACCCATTGGAGAGACACACCTGAAACTACAGACCGATTGGAGAGTCACACCTGAAACAACAGGCCCATTGGAGAGTCACACCTGAAACAACAGGCCCAATGGAGAGTCACACCTGAAACTACAGACCCATTGGACAGTCACACCTTAAACTACAGGCCCATTGGAGGGTCACACCTGAAACTACAGGCCCATTGGAGTGACACAACTGAAACTACAGACCCATTGGGGAGACACACCTGAAACGACAGACCCATTGGAGAGACACAACTGAAACTACAGACCCATTGGAGCGTCACAAATGAAACTACAGACCCATTGGAGAGTCACACATGAAACTACAGGCCCATTGGAAAGTCACACCTGAAACTACAGACCCATTGGAGAGACACACCTGAAACTACAGGCCCATTGGAGAGACACACCTGAAACGACAGACCCATTGGAGAATCACACCTGAAACTACAGATCCATTGGAGAGACACATCTGAAACTACAGTACCATTGGAGGGTCACACCTGAAACGACAGACCCATTGGAGAGGCACACCTGAAACTACAGGACCATTGGAGGGTCACACCTGAAACTACAGGCCCATTGGAGAGTCACACCCGAAACTACAGACCTATTGGAGAGTCACATCTGAAACTACAGACCCATTGGAGAGTCACACCTGAAACAACAGGCCCATTGGAGGGTCACACCTGAATCTACAGGCCAATTGGAGAGTCACACCTGAAACTACAGACCCATTGGTGAGACACACCTGAAACTGCAGACCCAATGGAGAGTAACACCTGAAAAGACAGTCCCATTGGAGGGTCACACCTGAAACTACAGGCCCATTGGAGAGTCACACCCGAAACTACAGACCTATTGGAGAGTCACACCTGAAGCTACAGACCCATTGGACAGTCACACCTGAAACTACAGACCCATTGGAGAGTCACACATGAAACAACAGGCCCATTGGACAGTCACACCTGAAACTACAGACCCAATGGCCAGTCACACCTGAAACTACAAACCCATTGGAAGAGACACACCTGAAACTACAGACCAATTGGAGAGTCACACCTGAAACTACAAACCCATTGGAAGAGACACACCTGAAACTACAGACCAATTGGAGAGTCACACCTGAAACAACAGGCCCATTGGAGAGTCACACCTGAAATAACAGACCCATTGGAGAGTCACACCTGAAACTACAGACGCATTGGACAGTCACACCTGAAACTACAGGCCTATTGGAGAGACACACCTGAAACTACAGACCGATTGGAGAGACACACCTGAAACTACAGACACATTGGAGAGACACAACTGAAACTACAGACCCATTGAAGAGTCACACGTGAAACTACAGGCCCATTGGAGAGACACAACTGAAACTACAGACCCATTGGAGGGTCACACCTGAAACTACAGACCCACTGAAGAGACACACCTGAAACTACGGAACCATTGGAGAGTCACACCTGAAACTACAGGCCCATTGGAGGGTCACACCTGAAACAACAGACCAATTGGAGGGTCACACCTGAAACTACAGGCCCATTGGAGGGTCACACCTGAAACGACAGACCCATTGGAGAGACACACCTGAAACTACAGATTCAATGTAGAGTCACACCTGAAACAACAGGCCCATTGGAGAGTCACACCTGAAACTACAGACCCATTGGTGAGACACACCTGAAACTACAGACCCAATGGAGAGTAACACCTGAAAATACAGTCCCATTGGAGGGTCACACCTGAAACTACAGGCACATTGGAGAGTCACACCCGAAACTACAGACCTATTGGAGAGTCACACCTGAAACAACAGGCCCATTGGAGGGTCACACCTGAATCTACAGGCCCATTGGAGAGTCACACCTGAAGCGACAGACCCATTGGACAGTCACAACTGAAACTACAGACCCATTGGAGAGTCACACCTGAAATTACAGACCCATTGGAGAGTCACACCTGAAACTACAGACCCATTGGACAGTCACACCTTAAACTACAGGCCCATTGGAGGGTCACACCTGAAACTACAAACCCATTGGAGAGACACACCTGAAACTACAGACCCATTGGAGAGTCACACCTGAAACAACAGGCCCATTGGAGAGTCACACCTGAAACAACAGGCCCAATGGAGAGTCACACCTGAAACTACAGACCCATTGGACAGTCACACCTTAAACTACAGGCCCATTGGAGGGTCACACCTGAAACTACAGGCCCATTGGAGTGACACAACTGAAACTACAGACCCATTGGGGAGACACACCTGAAAATCCAGACCCATTGGAGAGACACAACTGAAACTACAGACCCATTGGAGCGTCACAAATGAAACTACAGACCCATTGGAGAGTCACACATGAAACTACAGGCCCATTGGAAAGTCACACCTGAAACTACAGACCCATTGGAGAGACACACCTGAAACTACAGGCCCATTGGAGAGACACACCTGAAACGACAGACCCATTGGAGAATCACACCTGAAACTACAGATCCATTGGAGAGACACACCTGAAACTACAGGACCATTGGAGGGTCACACATGAAACGACAGACCCATTGGAGAGACACACCTGAAACTACAGGACCATTGGAGAGTCACACCTGAAACTACAGATCCATTGGAGAGACACACCTGAAACTGCAGACCAATTGGATAGTCACACCTGAAACTACAGGACCATTGGAGAGACACACCTGAAACTACAGAACCATTGGAGAGTCACACCTGAAACTACAGGCCCATTGGAGGGTCACACCTGAAACAACAGACCAATTGGAGGGTCACACCTGAAACTACAGGCCCATTGGAGGGTCACACCTGAAATGACAGACCCATTGGAGAGACACACCTGAAACTACAGACCCAATGTAGAGTCACACCTGAAACAACAGGCCCATTGGAGAGTCACACCTGAAGCGACAGACCCATTGGACAGTCACAACTGAAACTACAGACCCATTGGAGAGTCACACCTGAAATTACAGACCCATTGGAGAGTCACACCTGAAACTACAGACCCATTGGACAGTCACACCTTAAACTACAGGCCCATTGGAGGGTCACACCTGAAACTACAAACCCATTGGAGAGTCACACCTGAAACAACAGGCCCATTGGAGAGTCACACCTGAAACAACAGGCCCAATGGAGAGTCACACCTGAAACTACAGACCCATTGGACAGTCACACCTTAAACTACAGGCCCATTGGAGTGACACAACTGAAACTACAGACCCATTGGGGAGACACACCTGAAACTACAGACCCATTGGAGAGACACAACTGAAACTACAGACCCATTGGAGCGTCACAAATGAAACTACAGACCCATTGGAGAGTCACACCTGAAACTACAGGCCTATTGGAAAGTCACACCTGAAACTAGAGACCCATTGGAGAGACACACCTGAAACTACAGGCCCATTGGAGAGACACACCTGAAACGACAGACCCATTGGAGAATCACACCTGAAACTACAGATCCATTGGAGAGACACACCTGAAACTACAGGACCATTGGAGGGTCACACCTGAAACGACAGACCCATTGGAGAGACACACCTGAAACTACAGGACCATTGGAGAGTCACACCTGAAACTACAGATCCATTGGAGAGACACACCTGAAACTACAGACCAATTGGAGAGACACACCTGAAACTACAGACCTATTGGAGGGCCACACCTGAAACTACAGACCCATTGGAGAGACACACCTCAAACGACAGGACCATTGGAGAGACACACCTGAAACTACAGATCCATTGGAGAGACACACCAGAAACTACAGATCCATTGGAGAGACACACCTCAAACTACAGGCCCATTGGAGAGTCACACCTGAAACTACAGGACCATTGGAGAGACACACCTGAAACTACAGATCCATTGGAGAGACACACCTGAAACTACAGATCCATTGGAGAGACACACCTGAAACTGCAGGCCCATTGGAGAGTCACACCTGAAACTACAGAACCATTGGAGAGTCACACCTGAAACTACAGGCCCATTGGAGAGACACACTTGATACGACAGGCCCATTGGAGAGTCACACCTGAAACTACAGGCCCTGTGGAGAGACACACCTGAAAATACAGACCCATTGGTGAGTCACACCTGAAACTACAGATCCATTGGAAAGACACACCTGAAACTACAGACCAATTGGAGAGTCACACCTGAAACTACAGGACCATTGGAGAGACACACCTGAAACGACAGATCCATTGGAGAGTCACACCTGAAACTACAGAACTATTGGACAGGCACACCTGAAACTACAGGGGCATTGGAGGGTCACACCTGAAACGACAGACCCATTGGAGAGTCACACCTGAAACTACAGGCCCATTGGAGAGTCACACCTGAAACTACAGGGGCATTGGAGGGTCACACCTGAAACTACAGGCCCATTGGAGAGTCACACCTGAAACTACAGGGGCATTGGAGGGTCACACCTGAAACTACAAGCCCATTGGTGAGACACACCTGAAACTACAGACCCATTGGAGAGACACAACTGAAACTACAGACCCATTGGACTTTCACACCTGAAACTGCAGGCCCATTGGAGGGTCTCACCTGAAACCACAGACCCATTGGAGGGTCTCACCTGAAACCACAGACCCATTGGAGAGACACAACTGAAACGACAGGCACATTGGAGGGTTACACCTGAAACGACAGGCCCATTGGAGAGACACAACTGAAACGACAGGCACATTGGAGGGTGACACCTGAAACTACAGACCCATTGGAGAGACACACCTGAAACGACAGACACATTGAAGAGTCACACCTGAAACTACAGGCCCATTGGAGAGACACAACTGAAATTGCAGGCCCATTGGAGAGACACACCTGAAACTACAGAACCATTGGAGAGTCACACCTGAAACTACAGGCACATTGGAGAGTCACACCTGAAACAACAGACCAATTGGAGGGTCACACCTGAAACTACAGGCCCATTGGAGAATCACACCTGAAACAACAGACCAATTGGAGGGTCACACCTGAAACTACAGGCCCATTGGAGGGTCACACCTGAAACTACAGACCCATTGGAGGGTCACACCTGAAACCACAGACCCAATGGACAATCACACCTGAAACTACAGACCCAATGGAGAGTCACACCTGAAACAACAGGCCCATTGGAGGGTCACACCTGGAACTACAGACCCATTGGAGAGTCACACCTGAAACTACAGACCCATTGGTGAGACACACCTGAAACTGCAGACCCAATGGAGAGTAACACCTGAAAAGACAGTCCCATTGGAGGGTCACACCTGAAACTACAGGCCCATTGGAGAGTCACACCCGAAACTACAGACCTATTGGAGAGTCACACCTGAAACTACAGACCCATTGGAGAGTCACACCTGAAACAACAGGACCATTGGAGGGTCACACTTGAATCGACAGGACAATTGGAGAGTCACACCTGAAGCTGCAGACCCATTGGAGAGTCACAACTGAAACAACAGAACCATTGGAGAGTCACACATAAAACAACAGGCCCATTGGAGAGTCACACCTGAAACGACAGACCCATTGGCCAGTCACACCTGAAATTACAGGCCCATTGGAGGGTCACACCTGAAACTACAAACCCATTGGAAGAGACACACCTGAAACTACAGACCCATTGGAGAGTCACACCTGAAACAACAGGCCGATTGGAGTGTCATACCTGAAACAACAGACCCATTGGAGAGTCACACCTGAAACTACAGACGCATTGGACAGTCACACCTGAAACTACAGGCCCATTGGAGAGACACACCTGAAACTACAGACCGATTGGAGAGACACACCTGAAACTACAGACACATTGGAGAGACACAATTGAAACTACAGACCCATTGAAGAGTCACACGTGAAACTACAGGCCCATTGAAGAGACACACCTGAAACAACAGACCAATTGGAGGGTCACACCTGAAACTACAGGCCCATTGGAGGGTCACACCTGAAACGACAGACCCATTGGAGAGACACACCTGAAACTACAGACCCAATGTAGAGTCAACCCTGAAACAACAGGCCCATTGGGGAGACACACCTGAAACTACAGACCCATTGGTGAGACACACCTGAAACTACAGACCAATTGGAGAGTCACACCTGAAATTACAGACCCATTGGAGAGTCACACCTGAAACTACAGACCCATTGGACAGTCACACCTTAAACTATAGACCCATTGGGGAGACACACCTGAAACTACAGACCCATTGGAGCGTCACACCTGAAACTACAGACCCATTGGGGAGACACACCTGAAACTACAGACCCATTGGAGCGTCACAAATGAAACTACAGACCTATTGGAGAGTCACACATGAAACTACAGGCCCATTGGAAAGTCACACCTGAAACTACAGACCCATTGGAAAGACACACCTGAAACTGCAGGCCCATTGGAGAGACACACCTGAAACGACAGACCCATTGGAGAATCACACCTGAAACTACAGATCCATTGGAGAGACACACCTGAAACTACAGGACCATTGGAGGGTCACACTTGAAACGACAGACCCATTGGAGAGACACACCTGAAACTACAGGACCATTGGAGAGACACACCTGAAACTACATACCGATTGGAGAGACACACCTGAAACTACAGACACATTGGAGAGACACAACTGAAACTACAGACCCATTGGAGAGACACACCTGAAACTACAGACCCATTGGAGAGACACACCTGAAACTACAGATCCATTGGAGAGACACACCTGAAACTACAGGCCCATTGGAGAGTCACACCTGAAACTACAGACGCATTGGACAGTCACAACTGAAACTACAGGCCCATTGGAGAGACACACCTGAAACTACATACCGATTGGAGAGACACACCTGAAACTACAGACACATTGGAGAGACACAACTGAAACTACAGACCCATTGGAGAGACACACCTGAAACTACAGACCCATTGAAGAGACACACCTGAAACAACAGACCAATTGGAGGGTCACACCTGAAATGACAGACCCATTGGAGAGACACACCTGAAACGACAGACCCAATGTAGAGTCAACCCTGAAACAACAGGCCCATTGGAGAGTCACACCTGAAACTACAGACCCATTGGAGAGTCACACCTGAAACTACAGACCTATTGGAGAGTCACACCTGAAACTACAGACCCATTGGAGAGTCACACCTGAAACAACAGGCCCATTGGAGGGTCACACCTGAATCTACAGGCCAATTGGAGAGTCACACCTGAAGCTACAGACCCATTGGACAGTCACACCTGAAACTACAGACCCATTGGAGAGTCACACCTGAAACAACAGAACCATTGGAGAGTCACACATGAAACAACAGACCCATTGGCCAGTCACACCTTTAACTACAGGCCCATTGGAGGGTCACACCTGAAACTACAAACCCATTGGAAGAGACACACCTGAAACTACAGACCCATTGGAGAGTCACACCTGAAACAACAGGCCCATTGGAGAGTCACACCGGAAACAACAGACCCATTGGAGAGTCACACCTGAAACTACAGACGCATTGGACAGTCACACCTGAAACTACAGGCCCATTGGAGAGACACACCTGAAACTACAGACCGATTGGAGAGACACACCTGAAACTACAGACACATTGGAGAGACACAACTGAAACTACAGACCCATTGAAGAGTCACACGTGAAACTACAGGCCCATTGGAGAGACACAACTGAAATTACAGGCCCATTGAAGAGACAGACCTGAAACTACAGACCCATTGGTGAGACACACCTGAAACTACAGACCAATTGGAGGGTCACACCTGAAACTACAGACCCATTGGTGAGACACACCTGATACTACAGACCAATTGCAGGGTCACACCTGAAATTACAGACCCATTGGCGAGTCACACCTGAAACTACAGTCCCATTGGACAGTCACACCTTAAACTATAGACCCATTGGGGAGACACACCTGAAACTACAGACCCATTGGAGCGTCACAAATGAAACTACAGACCCATTGGAGAGTCACACATGAAACTACAGACCCATTGGAAAGTCACACCTGAAACTACAGACCCATTGGAAAGACACACCTGAAACTACAGGCCCATTAGAGAGACACACCTGAAACGACAGACCCATTGGAGAATCACACCTGAAACTACAGATCCATTGGAGAGACACACCTGAAACTACAGGACCATTGGAGGGTCACACCTGAAACGACAGACCCATTGGAGAGACACACCTGAAACTACAGGACCATTGGAGAGTCACAGCTGAAACTACAGATCCATTGGAGAGACACACCTGAAACTACAGACCAATTGGAGAGTCACACCTGAAACTACAGGACCATTGGAGAGACACACCTGAAACTACAGATCCATTGGAGAGACACACCAGAAACTACAGATCCATTGGAGAGACACACCTGAAACTACAGGCCCATTGGAGAGTCACACCTGAAACTACAGGACCATTGGAGAGACACACCTGAAACTACAGATTCATTGGAGAGACACACCTGAAACTACAGATCCATTGGAGAGACACACCTGAAACTACAGGCCCATTGGAGAGTCACACCTGAAACTACAGAACCATTGGAGAGTCACACCTGAAACGACAGGCCCATTGGAGAGACACACTTGATACGACAGGCCCATTGGAGAGTCACACCTGAAACTACAGGCCCTGTGGAGAGTCACACCTGAAACTACTGACCCATTGGAGAGACACACCTGAAACTACAGATCCATTGGAGAGACACACCTGAAACTACAAGCCCATTGGAGAGTCACACCTGAAACTACAGACGCATTGGACAGTCACAACTGAAACTAAAGTCCCATTGGAGAGACACACCTGAAACTACAGACCGATTGGAGAGACACACCTGAAACTACAGACACATTGGAGAGACACAACTGAAACGACAGACCCAGTGGAGAGACACACCTGAAACTACAGACCCATTGAAGAGACACACCTGAAACAACAGATCAATTGGAGGGTCACACCTGAAACTACAGGCCCATTGGAGGGTCACACCTGAAACGACAGACCCATTGGAGAGACACACCTGAAACTACAGACCCAATGTAGAGTCAACCCTGAAACTACAGGACCATTGGAGGGTCACACCTGAAACGACAGACCCATTGGAGAGACACACCTGAAACTGCAGGACCATTGGAGAGTCACACCTGAAACTACAGATCCATTGGAGAGACACACCTGAAACTACAGACCAATTGGAGAGTCACACCTGAAACTACAGGACCATTGGAGAGACACACCTGAAACTACAGATCCATTGGAGAGACACACCAGAAACTACAGATCCATTGGAGAGACACACCTGAAACTACAGGCCCATTGGAGAGTCACACCTGAAACTACAGGACCATTGGAGAGACACACCTGAAACTACAGATTCATTGGAGAGACACACCTGAAACTACAGATCCATTGGAGAGACACACCTGAAACTACAGGCCCATTGGAGAGTCACACCTGAAACTACAGAACCATTGGAGAGTCACACCTGAAACTACAGGCCCATTGGAGAGACACACTTGATACGACAGGCCCATTGGAGAGTCACACCTGAAACTACAGGCCCTGTGGAGAGTCACACCTGAAACTACTGACCCATTGGAGAGACACACCTGAAACTACAGATCCATTGGAGAGACACACCTGAAACTACAGGCCCATTGGAGAGTCACACCTGAAACTACAGACGCATTGGACAGTCACAACTGAAACTACAGGCCCATTGGAGAGACACACCTGAAACTACAGACCGATTGGAGAGACACACCTGAAACTACAGACACATTGGAGAGACACAACTGAAACGACAGACCCAGTGGAGAGACACACCTGAAACTACAGACCCATTGAAGAGACACACCTGAATCAACAGATCAATTGGAGGGTCACACCTGAAACTACAGGCCCATTGGAGGGTCACACCTGAAACGACAGACCCATTGGAGAGACACACCTGAAACTACAGACCCAATGTAGAGTCAACCCTGAAACAACAGGCCCATTGGAGAGTCACACCTGAAACTACAGGCACATTGGAGAGTCACACCCGAAACTACAGACCTATTGGAGAGTCACACCTGAAACTACAGACCCATTGGAGAGTCACACCTGAAACAACAGGCCCATTGGAGGGTCACACCTGAATCTACAGGCCCATTGGAGAGTCACACCTGAAGCGACAGACCCATTGGACAGTCACACCTGAAACTACAGACCAATTGGAGAGTCACACCTGAAATTACAGACCCATTGGAGAGTCACACTTGAAACTACAGACCCATTGGACAGTCACACCTTAAACTACAGGCCCATTGGAGGGTCACACCTGAAACTACAAACCCATTGGAGAGACACACCTGAAACTACAGACCGATTGGAGAGTCACACCTGAAACAACAGGCCCATTGGAGAGTCACACCTGAAACAACAGGCCCAATGGAGAGTCACACCTGAAACTACAGACCCATTGGACAGTCACACCTTAAACTACAGGCCCATTGGAGGGTCACACCTGAAACTACAGGCCCATTGGAGTGACACAACTGAAACTACAGACCCATTGGAGAATCACACCTTAAACTACAGGCCCATTGGAGTGACACAACTGAAACTACAGGCCCATTGGGGAGACACACCTGAAACTACAGACCCATTGGAGAGTCACACCTTAAACTACAGGCCCATTGGAGGGTCACACCTGAAACTACATGCCCATTGGAGAGACACACCTGAAACTACAGACCCATTGGGGAGACACAACTGAAACTACAGACCCATTGGAGCGTCACAAATGAAACTACAGACCCATTGGAGAGTCACACATGAAACTACAGGCCCATTGGAAAGTCACACCTGAAACTACAGACCCATTGGAAAGTCACACATGAAACTACAGGCCCATTGGAAAGTCACACATGAAACTACAGGCCCATTGGAGAGACACACCTGAAACAACAGGCCCATTGGAGAGACACACCTGAAACGACAGACCCATTGGAGAATCACACCTGAAACTACAGATCCATTGGAGAGACACACCTGAAACTACAGATCCATTGGAGAGACACACCTGAAACTACAGATCCATTGGAGAGACACACCTGAAACTACAGGCCCATTGGACAGTCACACCTAAAAATACAGATCCATTGGAAAGTCACACCTGAAACAACAGACCCATTGGAGAGTCACACCTGAAACTACAGACCCATTGGATTTTCACACCTGAAACTACAGGCCCAATGGTGAGACATACCTGAAACTACAGGCCCATTTGAGGGTCACACCTGAAACTACAGGCCCATTGGTGAGACACACCTGAAAAGACAGACCCATTGGAGAGTCACACCTGAAACTACAGTTCCATTGGAGAGACACACCTGAAACTGCAGACCCATTGGAGAGTCACACCTGAAACAACAGGCCCATTGGAGGGTCACACCTGAATCTACAGGCCCATTGGAGAGTCACACCTGAAGGGACAGACCCATTGGACAGTCACACCTGAAACTACAGACCCATTGGAGAGTCACACCTGAAATTACAGACCCATTGGAGAGTTACACCTGAAACTACAGACCCATTGGACAGTCACACCTGAAACAACAGGCCCAATGGAGAGTCACACCTGAAACTACAGACCCATTGGACAGTCACACCTTAAACTACAGGCCCATTGGAGGGTCACACCTGAAACTACAGGCCCATTGGAGTGACACAACTGAAACTACAGACCCATTGGGGAGACACACCTGAAACTACAGACCCATTGGAGAGTCACACCTTAAACTACCGGCCCATTGGAGTGACACAACTGAAACTACAGGCCCATTGGGGAGACACACCTTAAACTACAGACCCATTGGAGAGTGACACCTTAAACTACAGGCCCATTGGAGGGTCACACCTGAAACTACAGGCCCATTGGAGTGACACAACTGAAACTACAGACCCATTGGGGAGACACAACTGAAACTACAGACCCATTGGAGCGTCACAAATGAAACTACAGACCCATTGGAGAGTCACACATGAAACTACAGACCCATTGGGGAGACACACCTGAAACTACAGACCCATTGGAGAGTCACACCTTAAACTACCGGCCCATTGGAGTGACACAACTGAAACTACAGACCCATTGGGGAGACACAACTGAAACTACAGACCCATTGGAGGGTCACACCTGAAACTACAGGCCCATTGGAGTGACACAACTGAAACTACAGACCCATTGGGGAGACACACCTGAAACTACAGACCCATTGGAGAGTCACACCTTAAACTACCGGCCCATTGGAGTGACACAACTGAAACTACAGGCCCATTGGGGAGACACACCTTAAACTACAGACCCATTGGAGAGTGACACCTTAAACTACAGGCCCATTGGAGGGTCACACCTGAAACTACAGGCCCATTGGAGTGACACAACTGAAACTACAGACCCATTGGGGAGACACAACTGAAACTACAGACCCATTGGAGCGTCACAAATGAAACTACAGACCCATTGGAGAGTCACACATGAAACTACAGGCCCATTGGAAAGTCACACCTGAAACTGCAGACCCATTGGAGAGACACACCTGAAACAACAGGCCCATTGGAGAGACACACCTGAAACGACAGACCCATTGGAGAATCACACCTGAAACTACAGATCCATTGGAGAGACACACCTGAAACTACAGATCCATTGGAGAGACACACCTGAAACGACAGATCCATTGGAGAGACACACCTGAAACTACAGGCCCAATGGTGAGACACACCTGAAACTACAGGCCCATTTGAGGGTCACACCTGAAACTACAGGCCCATTGGTGAGACACACCTGAAACGACAGACCCATTGGAGAGTCACACCTGAAATTACAGGTCCATTGGAGAGACACACCTGAAACTGCAGACCCATTGGAGAGTCACACCTGAAACCACAGACCCATTGGATTTTCACACCTGAAACTACAGGCCCATTGGAGGGTCACACCTGAAACTACAGGCCCATTGGAGAGACACAACTGAAACTACAGTCCCATTGGAGAGTCACACCTGAAACTACAGACCCATTGGAGAGATACACCTGAAACGACAGACCCATTGGAGAGACACACCTGAAACTACAGAACGATTGGACAGTCACACCTGAAACTACAGGCCCATTGGAGGGTCACACCTGAAACGACAGGCCCATTGGAGAGACACACCTGAAACTACAGAACGATTGGACAGTCACACCTGAAACTACAGGCCCATTGGAGGGTCACACCTGAAACTACAGGCCCATTGGAGAGACACAACTGAAACTACAGAACCATTGAAGAGACACACCTGAAACTACAGACCCATTGGAGAGACACACCTGAAACTACAGATCCATTGGAGAGACACACCTGAAACTACAGGCCCATTGGAGAGTCACACCTGAAACTACAGAACCATTGGAGAGTCACACCTGAAACTACAGGCCCATTGGAGAGACACACTTGATACGACAGGCCCATTGGAGAGTCACACCTGAAACTACAGATCCATTGGAGAGTCACACCTGAAACTACTGACCCATTGAAGAGACACACCTGAAACTACAGACCCATTGGAGAGACACACCTGAAACTACTGACCCATTGAAGAGACACACCTGAAACTACAGGCCCATTGGAGAGTCACACCTGAAACTACAGACGCATTGGACAGTCACAACTGAAACTAAAGGGCCATTGGAGAGACACACCTGAAACTACATACCGATTGGAGAGACACACCTGAAACTACAGACACATTGGAGAGACACAACTGAAACTACAGACCCATTGGAGAGACACACCTGAAACTACAGACCCATTGAAGAGACACACCTGAAACAACAGACCAATTGGAGGGTCACACCTGAAATGACAGACCCATTGGAGAGACACACCTGAAACGACAGACCCAATGTAGAGTCAACCCTGAAACAACAGGCCCATTGGAGAGTCACACCTGAAACTACAGACCCATTGGAGAGTCACACCTGAAACTACAGACCTATTGGAGAGTCACACCTGAAACTACAGACCCATTGGAGAGTCACACCTGAAACAACAGGCCCATTGGAGGGTCACACCTGAATCTACAGGCCAATTGGAGAGTCACACCTGAAGCTACAGACCCATTGGACAGTCACACCTGAAACTACAGACCCATTGGAGAGTCACACCTGAAACAACAGAACCATTGGAGAGTCACACATGAAACAACAGACCCATTGGCCAGTCACACCTTTAACTACAGGCCCATTGGAGGGTCACACCTGAAACTACAAACCCATTGGAAGAGACACACCTGAAACTACAGACCCATTGGAGAGTCACACCTGAAACAACAGGCCCATTGGAGAGTCACACCGGAAACAACAGACCCATTGGAGAGTCACACCTGAAACTACAGACGCATTGGACAGTCACACCTGAAACTACAGGCCCATTGGAGAGACACACCTGAAACTACAGACCGATTGGAGAGACACACCTGAAACTACAGACACATTGGAGAGACACAACTGAAACTACAGACCCATTGAAGAGTCACACGTGAAACTACAGGCCCATTGGAGAGACACAACTGAAATTACAGGCCCATTGAAGAGACAGACCTGAAACTACAGACCCATTGGTGAGACACACCTGAAACTACAGACCAATTGGAGGGTCACACCTGAAACTACAGACCCATTGGTGAGACACACCTGATACTACAGACCAATTGCAGGGTCACACCTGAAATTACAGACCCATTGGCGAGTCACACCTGAAACTACAGTCCCATTGGACAGTCACACCTTAAACTATAGACCCATTGGGGAGACACACCTGAAACTACAGACCCATTGGAGCGTCACAAATGAAACTACAGACCCATTGGAGAGTCACACATGAAACTACAGACCCATTGGAAAGTCACACCTGAAACTACAGACCCATTGGAAAGACACACCTGAAACTACAGGCCCATTAGAGAGACACACCTGAAACGACAGACCCATTGGAGAATCACACCTGAAACTACAGATCCATTGGAGAGACACACCTGAAACTACAGGACCATTGGAGGGTCACACCTGAAACGACAGACCCATTGGAGAGACACACCTGAAACTACAGGACCATTGGAGAGTCACAGCTGAAACTACAGATCCATTGGAGAGACACACCTGAAACTACAGACCAATTGGAGAGTCACACCTGAAACTACAGGACCATTGGAGAGACACACCTGAAACTACAGATCCATTGGAGAGACACACCAGAAACTACAGATCCATTGGAGAGACACACCTGAAACTACAGGCCCATTGGAGAGTCACACCTGAAACTACAGGACCATTGGAGAGACACACCTGAAACTACAGATTCATTGGAGAGACACACCTGAAACTACAGATCCATTGGAGAGACACACCTGAAACTACAGGCCCATTGGAGAGTCACACCTGAAACTACAGAACCATTGGAGAGTCACACCTGAAACGACAGGCCCATTGGAGAGACACACTTGATACGACAGGCCCATTGGAGAGTCACACCTGAAACTACAGGCCCTGTGGAGAGTCACACCTGAAACTACTGACCCATTGGAGAGACACACCTGAAACTACAGATCCATTGGAGAGACACACCTGAAACTACAAGCCCATTGGAGAGTCACACCTGAAACTACAGACGCATTGGACAGTCACAACTGAAACTAAAGTCCCATTGGAGAGACACACCTGAAACTACAGACCGATTGGAGAGACACACCTGAAACTACAGACACATTGGAGAGACACAACTGAAACGACAGACCCAGTGGAGAGACACACCTGAAACTACAGACCCATTGAAGAGACACACCTGAAACAACAGATCAATTGGAGGGTCACACCTGAAACTACAGGCCCATTGGAGGGTCACACCTGAAACGACAGACCCATTGGAGAGACACACCTGAAACTACAGACCCAATGTAGAGTCAACCCTGAAACTACAGGACCATTGGAGGGTCACACCTGAAACGACAGACCCATTGGAGAGACACACCTGAAACTGCAGGACCATTGGAGAGTCACACCTGAAACTACAGATCCATTGGAGAGACACACCTGAAACTACAGACCAATTGGAGAGTCACACCTGAAACTACAGGACCATTGGAGAGACACACCTGAAACTACAGATCCATTGGAGAGACACACCAGAAACTACAGATCCATTGGAGAGACACACCTGAAACTACAGGCCCATTGGAGAGTCACACCTGAAACTACAGGACCATTGGAGAGACACACCTGAAACTACAGATTCATTGGAGAGACACACCTGAAACTACAGATCCATTGGAGAGACACACCTGAAACTACAGGCCCATTGGAGTGACACAACTGAAACTACAGGCCCATTGGGGAGACACACCTTAAACTACAGACCCATTGGAGAGTCACACCTTAAACTACAGGCCCATTGGAGGGTCACACCTGAAACTACATGCCCATTGGAGTGACACAACTGAAACTACAGACCCATTGGGGAGACACAACTGAAACTACAGACCCATTGGAGCGTCACAAATGAAACTACAGACCCATTGGAGAGTCACACATGAAACTACAGGCCCATTGGAAAGTCACACCTGAAACTACAGACCCATTGGAAAGTCACACATGAAACTACAGGCCCATTGGAAAGTCACACATGAAACTACAGGCCCATTGGAGAGACACACCTGAAACAACAGGCCCATTGGAGAGACACACCTGAAACGACAGACCCATTGGAGAATCACACCTGAAACTACAGATCCATTGGAGAGACACACCTGAAACTACAGATCCATTGGAGAGACACACCTGAAACTACAGATCCATTGGAGAGACACACCTGAAACTACAGGCCCATTGGACAGTCACACCTAAAAATACAGATCCATTGGAAAGTCACACCTGAAACAACAGACCCATTGGAGAGTCACACCTGAAACTACAGACCCATTGGATTTTCACACCTGAAACTACAGGCCCAATGGTGAGACATACCTGAAACTACAGGCCCATTTGAGGGTCACACCTGAAACTACAGGCCCATTGGTGAGACACACCTGAAAAGACAGACCCATTGGAGAGTCACACCTGAAACTACAGTTCCATTGGAGAGACACACCTGAAACTGCAGACCCATTGGAGAGTCACACCTGAAACAACAGGCCCATTGGAGGGTCACACCTGAATCTACAGGCCCATTGGAGAGTCACACCTGAAGGGACAGACCCATTGGACAGTCACACCTGAAACTACAGACCCATTGGAGAGTCACACCTGAAATTACAGACCCATTGGAGAGTTACACCTGAAACTACAGACCCATTGGACAGTCACACCTTAAACTACAGGCCCATTGGAGGGTCACACCTGAAACTACAAACCCATTGGAGAGACACACCTGAAACTACAGACCGATTGGAGAGTCACACCTGAAACAACAGGCCCATTGGAGAGTCACACCTGAAACAACAGGCCCAATGGAGAGTCACACCTGAAACTACAGACCCATTGGACAGTCACACCTTAAACTACAGGCCCATTGGAGGGTCACACCTGAAACTACAGGCCCATTGGAGTGACACAACTGAAACTACAGACCCATTGGGGAGACACACCTGAAACTACAGACCCATTGGAGAGTCACACCTTAAACTACCGGCCCATTGGAGTGACACAACTGAAACTACAGGCCCATTGGGGAGACACACCTTAAACTACAGACCCATTGGAGAGTGACACCTTAAACTACAGGCCCATTGGAGGGTCACACCTGAAACTACAGGCCCATTGGAGTGACACAACTGAAACTACAGACCCATTGGGGAGACACAACTGAAACTACAGACCCATTGGAGCGTCACAAATGAAACTACAGACCCATTGGAGAGTCACACATGAAACTACAGGCCCATTGGAAAGTCACACCTGAAACTGCAGACCCATTGGAGAGACACACCTGAAACAACAGGCCCATTGGAGAGACACACCTGAAACGACAGACCCATTGGAGAATCACACCTGAAACTACAGATCCATTGGAGAGACACACCTGAAACTACAGATCCATTGGAGAGACACACCTGAAACGACAGATCCATTGGAGAGACACACCTGAAACTACAGGCCCAATGGTGAGACACACCTGAAACTACAGGCCCATTTGAGGGTCACACCTGAAACTACAGGCCCATTGGTGAGACACACCTGAAACGACAGACCCATTGGAGAGTCACACCTGAAATTACAGGTCCATTGGAGAGACACACCTGAAACTGCAGACCCATTGGAGAGTCACACCTGAAACCACAGACCCATTGGATTTTCACACCTGAAACTACAGGCCCATTGGAGGGTCACACCTGAAACTACAGGCCCATTGGAGAGACACAACTGAAACTACAGTCCCATTGGAGAGTCACACCTGAAACTACAGACCCATTGGAGAGATACACCTGAAACGACAGACCCATTGGAGAGACACACCTGAAACTACAGAACGATTGGACAGTCACACCTGAAACTACAGGCCCATTGGAGGGTCACACCTGAAACGACAGGCCCATTGGAGAGACACACCTGAAACTACAGAACGATTGGACAGTCACACCTGAAACTACAGGCCCATTGGAGGGTCACACCTGAAACTACAGGCCCATTGGAGAGACACAACTGAAACTACAGAACCATTGAAGAGACACACCTGAAACTACAGACCCATTGGAGAGACACACCTGAAACTACAGATCCATTTGAGAGACACACCTGAAACTACAGGCCCATTGGAGAGTCACACCTGAAACTACAGAACCATTGGAGAGTCACACCTGAAACTACAGGCCCATTGGAGAGACACACTTGATACGACAGGCCCATTGGAGAGTCACACCTGAAACTACAGATCCATTGGAGAGTCACACCTGAAACTACTGACCCATTGAAGAGACACACCTGAAACTACAGACCCATTGGAGAGACACACCTGAAACTACTGACCCATTGAAGAGACACACCTGAAACTACAGGCCCATTGGAGAGTCACACCTGAAACTACAGACGCATTGGACAGTCACAACTGAAACTACAGGCCCATTGGAGAGACACACCTGAAACTACATACCGATTGGAGAGACACACCTGAAACTACAGACACATTGGAGAGACACAACTGAAACTACAGACCCATTGGAGAGACACACCTGAAACTACAGACCCATTGAAGAGACACACCTGAAACAACAGACCAATTGGAGGGTCACACCTGAAATGACAGACCCATTGGAGAGACACACCTGAAACGACAGACCCAATGTAGAGTCAACCCTGAAACAACAGGCCCATTGGAGAGTCACACCTGAAACTACAGACCCATTGGAGAGTCACACCTGAAACTACAGACCTATTGGAGAGTCACACCTGAAACTACAGACCCATTGGAGAGTCACACCTGAAACAACAGGCCCATTGGAGGGTCACACCTGAATCTACAGGCCAATTGGAGAGTCACACCTGAAGCTACAGACCCATTGGACAGTCACACCTGAAACTACAGACCCATTGGAGAGTCACACCTGAAACAACAGAACCATTGGAGAGTCACACATGAAACAACAGACCCATTGGCCAGTCACACCTTTAACTACAGGCCCATTGGAGGGTCACACCTGAAACTACAAACCCATTGGAAGAGACACACCTGAAACTACAGACCCATTGGAGAGTCACACCTGAAACAACAGGCCCATTGGAGAGTCACACCGGAAACAACAGACCCATTGGAGAGTCACACCTGAAACTACAGACGCATTGGACAGTCACACCTGAAACTACAGGCCCATTGGAGAGACACACCTGAAACTACAGACCGATTGGAGAGACACACCTGAAACTACAGACACATTGGAGAGACACAACTGAAACTACAGACCCATTGAAGAGTCACACGTGAAACTACAGGCCCATTGGAGAGACACAACTGAAATTACAGGCCCATTGAAGAGACAGACCTGAAACTACAGACCCATTGGTGAGACACACCTGAAACTACAGACCAATTGGAGGGTCACACCTGAAACTACAGACCCATTGGTGAGACACACCTGATACTACAGACCAATTGCAGGGTCACACCTGAAATTACAGACCCATTGGCGAGTCACACCTGAAACTACAGTCCCATTGGACAGTCACACCTTAAACTATAGACCCATTGGGGAGACACACCTGAAACTACAGACCCATTGGAGCGTCACAAATGAAACTACAGACCCATTGGAGAGTCACACATGAAACTACAGACCCATTGGAAAGTCACACCTGAAACTACAGACCCATTGGAAAGACACACCTGAAACTACAGGCCCATTAGAGAGACACACCTGAAACGACAGACCCATTGGAGAATCACACCTGAAACTACAGATCCATTGGAGAGACACACCTGAAACTACAGGACCATTGGAGGGTCACACCTGAAACGACAGACCCATTGGAGAGACACACCTGAAACTACAGGACCATTGGAGAGTCACAGCTGAAACTACAGATCCATTGGAGAGACACACCTGAAACTACAGACCAATTGGAGAGTCACACCTGAAACTACAGGACCATTGGAGAGACACACCTGAAACTACAGATCCATTGGAGAGACACACCAGAAACTACAGATCCATTGGAGAGACACACCTGAAACTACAGGCCCATTGGAGAGTCACACCTGAAACTACAGGACCATTGGAGAGACACACCTGAAACTACAGATTCATTGGAGAGACACACCTGAAACTACAGATCCATTGGAGAGACACACCTGAAACTACAGGCCCATTGGAGAGTCACACCTGAAACTACAGAACCATTGGAGAGTCACACCTGAAACGACAGGCCCATTGGAGAGACACACTTGATACGACAGGCCCATTGGAGAGTCACACCTGAAACTACAGGCCCTGTGGAGAGTCACACCTGAAACTACTGACCCATTGGAGAGACACACCTGAAACTACAGATCCATTGGAGAGACACACCTGAAACTACAAGCCCATTGGAGAGTCACACCTGAAACTACAGACGCATTGGACAGTCACAACTGAAACTAAAGTCCCATTGGAGAGACACACCTGAAACTACAGACCGATTGGAGAGACACACCTGAAACTACAGACACATTGGAGAGACACAACTGAAACGACAGACCCAGTGGAGAGACACACCTGAAACTACAGACCCATTGAAGAGACACACCTGAAACAACAGATCAATTGGAGGGTCACACCTGAAACTACAGGCCCATTGGAGGGTCACACCTGAAACGACAGACCCATTGGAGAGACACACCTGAAACTACAGACCCAATGTAGAGTCAACCCTGAAACTACAGGACCATTGGAGGGTCACACCTGAAACGACAGACCCATTGGAGAGACACACCTGAAACTGCAGGACCATTGGAGAGTCACACCTGAAACTACAGATCCATTGGAGAGACACACCTGAAACTACAGACCAATTGGAGAGTCACACCTGAAACTACAGGACCATTGGAGAGACACACCTGAAACTACAGATCCATTGGAGAGACACACCAGAAACTACAGATCCATTGGAGAGACACACCTGAAACTACAGGCCCATTGGAGAGTCACACCTGAAACTACAGGACCATTGGAGAGACACACCTGAAACTACAGATTCATTGGAGAGACACACCTGAAACTACAGATCCATTGGAGAGACACACCTGAAACTACAGGCCCATTGGAGAGTCACACCTGAAACTACAGAACCATTGGAGAGTCACACCTGAAACTACAGGCCCATTGGAGAGACACACTTGATACGACAGGCCCATTGGAGAGTCACACCTGAAACTACAGGCCCTGTGGAGAGTCACACCTGAAACTACTGACCCATTGGAGAGACACACCTGAAACTACAGATCCATTGGAGAGACACACCTGAAACTACAGGCCCATTGGAGAGTCACACCTGAAACTACAGACGCATTGGACAGTCACAACTGAAACTACAGGCCCATTGGAGAGACACACCTGAAACTACAGACCGATTGGAGAGACACACCTGAAACTACAGACACATTGGAGAGACACAACTGAAACGACAGACCCAGTGGAGAGAAACACCTGAAACCACAGACCCATTGAAGAGACACACCTGAAACTACAGACCCATTGGAGAGACACACCTGAAACTACAGACCCATTGAAGAGACACACCTGAATCAACAGATCAATTGGAGGGTCACACCTGAAACTACAGGCCCATTGGAGGGTCACACCTGAAACGACAGACCCATTGGAGAGACACACCTGAAACTACAGGCCCATTGGAGAGACACACCTGAATCAACAGATCAATTGGAGGGTCACACCTGAAACTACAGGCCCATTGGAGGGTCACACCTGAAACGACAGACCCATTGGAGAGACACAACTGAAACTACAGGCCCATTGGAGAGACACACCTGAAACTACAGACCCATTGAAGAGACACACCTGAATCAACAGATCAATTGGAGGGTCACACCTGAAACTACAGGCCCATTGGAGGGTCACACCTGAAACGACAGACCCATTGGAGAGACACACCTGAAACTACAGACCCAATGTAGAGTCAACCCTGAAACAACAGGCCCATTGGAGAGTCACACCTGAAACTACAGGCACATTGGAGAGTCACACCCGAAACTACAGACCTATTGGAGAGTCACACCTGAAACTACAGACCCATTGGAGAGTCACACCTGAAACAACAGGCCCATTGGAGGGTCACACCTGAATCTACAGGCCCATTGGAGAGTCACACCTGAAGCGACAGACCCATTGGACAGTCACACCTGAAACTACAGACCAATTGGAGAGTCACACCTGAAATTACAGACCCATTGGAGAGTCACACTTGAAACTACAGACCCATTGGACAGTCACACCTTAAACTACAGGCCCATTGCAGGGTCACACCTGAAACTACAAACCCATTGGAGAGACACACCTGAAACTACAGACCGATTGGAGAGTCACACCTGAAACAACAGGCCCATTGGAGAGTCACACCTGAAACAACAGGCCCAATGGAGAGTCACACCTGAAACTACAGACCCATTGGACAGTCACACCTTAAACTACAGGCCCATTGGAGGGTCACACCTGAAACTACAGGCCCATTGGAGTGACACAACTGAAACTACAGACCCATTGGGGAGACACACCTGAAACTACAGACCCATTGGAGAATCACACCTTAAACTACAGGCCCATTGGAGTGACACAACTGAAACTACAGGCCCATTGGGGAGACACACCTTAAACTACAGACCCATTGGAGAGTCACACCTTAAACTACAGGCCCATTGGAGGGTCACACCTGAAACTACAGGCCCATTGGAGTGACACAACTGAAACTACAGACCCATTGGGGAGACACAACTGAAACTACAGACCCATTGGAGCGTCACAAATGAAACTACAGACCCATTGGAGAGTCACACATGAAACTACAGGCCCATTGGAAAGTCACACCTGAAACTACAGACCCATTGGAAAGTCACACATGAAACTACAGGCCCATTGGAAAGTCACACATGAAACTACAGGCCCATTGGAGAGACACACCTGAAACAACAGGCCCATTGGAGAGACACACCTGAAACGACAGACCCATTGGAGAATCACACCTGAAACTACAGATCCATTGGAGAGACACACCTGAAACTACAGATCCATTGGAGAGACACACCTGAAACTACAGATCCATTGGAGAGACACACCTGAAACTACAGGCCCATTGGACAGTCACACCTAAAAATACAGATCCATTGGAAAGTCACACCTGAAACAACAGACCCATTGGAGAGTCACACCTGAAACTACAGACCCATTGGATTTTCACACCTGAAACTACAGGCCCAATGGTGAGACATACCTGAAACTACAGGCCCATTTGAGGGTCACACCTGAAACTACAGGCCCATTGGTGAGACACACCTGAAAAGACAGACCCATTGGAGAGTCACACCTGAAACTACAGTTCCATTGGAGAGACACACCTGAAACTGCAGACCCATTGGAGAGTCACACCTGAAACAACAGGCCCATTGGAGGGTCACACCTGAATCTACAGGCCCATTGGAGAGTCACACCTGAAGCGACAGACCCATTGGACAGTCACACCTGAAACTACAGACCCATTGGAGAGTCACACCTGAAATTACAGACCCATTGGAGAGTTACACCTGAAACTACAGACCCATTGGACAGTCACACCTTAAACTACAGGCCCATTGGAGGGTCACACCTGAAACTACAAACCCATTGGAGAGACACACCTGAAACTACAGACCGATTGGAGAGTCACACCTGAAACAACAGGCCCATTGGAGAGTCACACCTGAAACAACAGGCCCAATGGAGAGTCACAACTGAAACTACAGACCCATTGGACAGTCACATCTGAAACTACAGACCCATTGGACAGTCACACCTTAAACTACAGGCCCATTGGAGGGTCACACCTGAAACTACAGGCCCATTGGAGTGACACAACTGAAACTACAGACCCATTGGGGAGACACACCTGAAACTACAGACCCATTGGAGAGTCACACCTTAAACTACCGGCCCATTGGAGTGACACAACTGAAACTACAGGCCCATTGGGGAGACACACCTTAAACTACAGACCCATTGGAGAGTGACACCTTAAACTACAGGCCCATTGGAGGGTCACACCTGAAACTACAGGCCCATTGGAGTGACACAACTGAAACTACAGACCCATTGGGGAGACACAACTGAAACTACAGACCCATTGGAGCGTCACAAATGAAACTACAGACCCATTGGAGAGTCACACATGAAACTACAGGCCCATTGGAAAGTCACACCTGAAACTGCAGACCCATTGGAGAGACACACCTGAAACAACAGGCCCATTGGAGAGACACACCTGAAACGACAGACCCATTGGAGAATCACACCTGAAACTACAGATCCATTGGAGAGACACACCTGAAACTACAGATCCATTGGAGAGACACACCTGAAACTACAGATCCATTGGAGAGACACACCTGAAACTACAGGCCCAATGGTGAGACACACCTGAAACTACAGGCCCATTTGAGGGTCACACCTGAAACTACAGGCCCATTGGTGAGACACACCTGAAACGACAGACCCATTGGAGAGTCACACCTGAAATTACAGGTCCATTGGAGAGACACACCTGAAACTGCAGACCCATTGGAGAGTCACACCTGAAACCACAGACCCATTGGATTTTCACACCTGAAACTACAGGCCCATTGGAGGGTCACACCTGAAACTACAGGCCCATTGGAGAGACACAACTGAAACTACAGTCCCATTGGAGAGTCACACCTGAAACAACAGACCCATTGGAGAGACACACCTGAAACTACAGAACGATTGGACAGTCACACCTGAAACTACAGGCCCATTGGAGGGTCACACCTGAAACGACAGGCCCATTGGAGAGACACACCTGAAACTACAGAACGATTGGACAGTCACACCTGAAACTACAGGCCCATTGGAGGGTCACACCTGAAACTACAGGCCCATTGGAGAGACACAACTGAAACTACAGACCCATTGGAGAGACACACCTGAAACTACAGATCCATTGGAGAGACACACCTGAAACTACAGGCCCATTGGAGAGTCACACCTGAAACTACAGACGCATTGGACAGTCACAACTGAAACCACAGGCCCATTGGAGAGACACACCTGAAACTACAGACCGATTGGAGAGACACACCTGAAACTACAGACACATTGGAGAGACACAACTGAAACTACAGACCCAGTGGAGAGACACACCTGAAACTACAGACCCATTGAAGAGACACACCTGAAACAACGGACCAATTGGAGGGTCACACCTGAAACTACAGGCCCATTGGAGGGTCACACCTGAAACGACAGACCCATTGGAGAGACACACCTGAAACTACAGACCCATTGGAGGGTCACACCTGAATCTACAGGCCCATTGGAGAGTCACACCTGAAGCGAGAGACCCATTGGAGGGTCAACCCAGTCACACCTGAAACTACAGACCCATTGGAGAGTCACACCTGAAACTACAGGCACATTGGAGAGTCACACCCGAAACTACAGACCTATTGGAGAGTCACACCTGAAACTACAGACCCATTGGAGAGTCACACCTGAAACAACAGGCCCATTGGTGGGTCACACCTGAAACTACAGGCCCTGTGGAGAGTCACACCTGAAACTACAGACCCATTGGAGAGTCACACCTGAAACAACAGGCCCATTGGAGAGTCACACCTGAAACTACAGGCCCTGTGGAGAGTCACAGCTGAAACTACAGACCCATTGGAGAGTCATACCTGAAACAACAGGCCCAATGGAGAGTCACACCTGAAACTACAGACCCATTGGACAGTCACACCTTAAACTACAGGCCCATTGGAGGGTCACACCTGAAACTACAGGCCCATTGGAGTGACACAACTGAAACTACAGACCCATTGGAGCGTCACAACTGAAACTACAGACCCATTGGAGCGTCACAAATGAAACTACAGACCCATTGGAGAGTCACACATGAAACTACAGGCCCATTGGAAAGTCACACCTGAAACTGCAGACCCATTGGAGAGACACACCTGAAACAACAGACCCATTGGAGAGTCACACATGAAACTACAGGCCCATTGGAAAGTCACACCTGAAACTGCAGACCCATTGGAGAGACACACCTGAAACTGCAGACCCATTGGAGAGTCACACCTGAAACTACAGATCCATTGGAGAGACACACCAGAAACTACAGATCCATTGGAGAGACACACCTGAAACTACAGGCCCATTGGAGAGTCACACCTGAAACTACAGGACCATTGGAGAGACACACCTGAAACTACAGATCCATTGGAAAGACACACCTGAAACTACAGATCCATTGGAGAGACACACCTGAAACTACAGGCCCATTGGAGAGTCACACCTGAAACTACAGAACCATTGGAGAGTCACACCTGAAACTACAGGCCCATTGGAGAGACATACTTGATACGACAGGCCCATTGGAGAGTCACACCTGAAACTACAGGCCCTGTGGAGAGTCACACCTGAAACTACTGACCCATTGGAGAGACACACCTGAAACTACAGGCCCATTGGAGAGACACACCTGAAACTACAGGCCCATCGGAGGGTCACACCTGAAACAACAGACCCATTGGAGAGTCACACCTGAAACTACAGAACCATTGGACAGTCACACCTAAAAATACAGATCCATTGGAAAGCCACACCTGAAACAACAGACCCATTGGAGAGTCACACCTGAAACTACAGACCCATTGGATTTTCACACCTGAAACTACAGGCCCAATGGTGAGACACACCTGAAACTACAGGCCCATTTGAGGGTCACACCTGAAACTACAGGCCCATTGGTGAGACACACCTGAAACGACAGACCCATTGGAGACTCACACCTGAAACTACAGGTCCATTGGAGAGACACACCTGAAACTGCAGACCCATTGGAGAGTCACACCTGAAACCACAGACCCATTGGATTTTCACACCTGAAACTACAGGCCCATTGGAGGGTCACACCTGAAACTACAGGACCATTGGAGAGACACAACTGAAACTACAGTCCCATTGGAGAGACACACCTGAAACTACAGAACGATTGGACAGTCACACCTGAAACTACAGGCCCATTGGAGGGTCAAACCTGAAACGACAGGCCCATTGGAGAGACACACCTGAAACTACAGAACGATTGGACAGTCACACCTGAAACTACAGGCCCATTGGAGGGTCACACCTGAAACGACAGGCCCATTGGAGTGACACAACTGAAACTACAGACCCATTGGAGAGATACACCTGAAACTACAGACCCATTGGTGAGTCATACCTTAAACGACAGACACATTGGAGAGACACACCTGAAACTACAGGCCCATTGGAGTGACACAACTGAAACTACAGACCCATTGGAGAGATACACCTGAAACTACAGACCCATTGGTGAGTCATACCTTAAACGACAGACACATTGGAGAGTCACACATGAAACTACAGGCCCATTGGAAAGTGACACCTGAAACTACAGACCCATTGGAGAGACACACCAGAAACGACAGACCCATTGGAGAGTCACACCTGAAACTACAGACCCATTGGAGAGTCACACCTGAAACTACAGGCCCATTGGAGAGTCACACCTGAAACTAAAGAACCATTGGAGAGTCACACCTGAAACTACAGGCCCATTGGAGAGTCACACCTGAAACTACAGACCCATTGGAGAGTCACACCTGAAACTACAGACCCATTGGAGAGTCACACCTGAAACTAAAGAACCATTGGAGAGTCACACCTGAAACTACAGGCCCATTGGAGAGTCACACCTGAAACTAAAGAACCATTGGAGAGTCACACCTGAAACTACAGGCCCTGTGGAGAGTCACACCTGAAACTACAGACCCATTGGTGAGTCACACCTGAAACTACAGATCCATTGGAGAGACACACCTGAAACTACAGACCAATTGGAGAGTCACACCTGAAACTACAGGACCATTGGAGAGACACACCTGAAACTACAGACCAATTGGAGAGTCACACCTGAAACTACAGGCTCATTGGAAAGACACACCAGAAACTACAAATCCATTGGAGAGACACACCTGAAACTACAGGCCCATTGGAGAGTCACAGCTGAAACTACAGGACCATTGGAGAGACACACCTGAAACTACAGATCCATTGGAGAGACACACCTGACACTACAGATCCATTGGAGAGACACACCTGAAACTACAGGCCCATTGGAGAGTCACACCTGAAACTACAGAACCATTGGAGAGTCACACCTGAAACTACAGGCCCATTGGAGAGACACCCTTGATACGACAGGCCCATTGGAGAGTCACACCTGAAACTACAGGCCCTGTGGAGAGTCACACCTGAAACTACAGACCCATTGGAGAGACACACCTGAAACTACAGGCCCATCGGAGAGTCACAGCTGAAACTGCAGAACCATTGGAAAGTCACACCTAAAAATACAGATCCATTGGAAAGCCACACCTGAAACAACAGACCCATTGGAGAGACACACCTGAAACGACAGACCCATTGGAGAGTCACACCTGAAACTACAGACCCATTGGATTTTCACACCTGAAACTACAGGCCCAATGGAGGGTCACACATGAAATTACAGGCCCATTGGAGAGTCACACCTGAAACTACAGGTCCATTGGAGAGACACACCTGAAACTGAAGACCCATTGGAGAGTGACACCTGAAACTACAGTCCCATTGGAGGGTCACACATGAAATTACAGGCCCATTGGAGAGTCACAACTGAAACTACAGGTCCATTGGAGAGACACACCTGAAACTGAAGACCCATTGGAGAGTCACACCTGAAACCACAGACCCATTGGATTTTCACACCTGAAACTACAGGCCCATTGGAGAGACACACTTGATACGACAGGCCCATTGGAGAGTCACACCTGAAACTACAGGCCCTGTGGAGAGTCACACCTGAAACTACAGACCCATTGGAGAGTCACACCTGAAACTACAGACCGATTGGCGAGACACACCTGAAACTACAGACCCATTGGAGAGACACACCTGAAACTACAGGCCCATTGGAGAGACACACCTGAAACTACAGGCCCATCGGAGAGTCACAGCTGAAACTGCAGAACCATTGGAGAGACACACCTGAAACTACAGACCCATTGGAGAGACACACTTGGTACGACAGGCCCATTGGAGAGCCACACCTGAAACTACAGACCCATTGGAGAGTCACACCTGAAACTACAGATCCATTGGAGAGACACACCTGAAACTACAGGCCCATTGGAGAGACACACCTGAAACTACAGGCCCATCGGAGAGTCACAGCTGAAACTGCAGAACCATTGGAGAGTCATACCTAAAAATACAGATCCATTGGAGAGCCACACCTGAAACAACAGACCCATTGGAGAGACACACCTGAAACTACAGACCCATTGGAGAGTCACACCTGAAACAACAGGCCCATTGGAGAGTCACACCTGAAACAACAGACCCATTGGACAGTCACACCTTCAACTACAGGCCCATTGGAGGGTCACACCTGAAACTACAGGCCCATTGGAGAGACACACCTGAAACTACAGACCCATTGGAGGGTCACACCTGAAACTACAGATCCATTGGACAGTCACACCTGAAAACAACAGGCCCATTGGAGAGACACACCTGAAACTACAGGCCCTGTGGAGAGTCACACCTGAAACAACAGACCCATTGAACAGTCACACCTTAAACTACAGGCCCATTGGAGGGTCACACCTGAAACTACAGACCCAATGGAGGGTATCATCTGAAACTACAGGCCCATTGGAGAGTCACACCTGAAACCACAGACCCATTGGAGAGTCACACCTGAAACTACAGACCCATTGGAGAGACACACCTGAAACTACAGGCCCTGTGGAGAGTCACACCTGAAACTACAGACCCATTGGAGAGGCACACCTGAAACTACAGACCCAATGGAGAGACACAACTGAAACTACAGACTCATTGGAGAGTCACACCTGAAATTACAGACCCATCGGGGAGTCAAACCTGAAACAACAGACCCATTGGAGAGTCACACCTGAAACTACAGGCCCATTGGAGAGTCACACCTGAAACTACAGGCCCATTGGAGAGTCAAACCTGAAAGTACTGACACATTGGTGAGTCACCACTGAAACTACAGACCCATTGGAGAGACACACCTGAAACTACAGACCCATTGGACAGTCACACCTGAAACTACAGGCCCATTGGAGGGTCACACCTGAAACAACAGGCCCATTGGAGAGTCACACCTGAAACAACAGACCCATTGGACAGTCACACCTTAAACTACAGGCCCATTGGAGGGTCACACCTGAAACTACAGGCCCATTGGAGAGGCACACCTGAAACTACAGACCCAATGGAGAGACACAACTGAAACTACAGACACATTGGAGAGTCACACCTGAAACCACAGACCCATTGGAGAGTCACACCTGAAACTACAGACCCATTGGAGAGACACACCTGAAACTACAGGCCCTGTGGAGAGTCACACCTGAAACTACAGACACATTGGAGAGACACACCTGAAACTGCAGGCCCATTGGAGAGTCACACCTGAAACTACAGACCCATTGGAGGGTCACACCTGAAACAAGAGGCCCATTGGAGAGTCACACCTGAAACTACAGACCCATTGGAAAGTCACACCAGAAACTACAGGCCCATTGGAGAGTCACACCTGAACCTACTGACACATTGGAGAGTCACAACTGAAACGACAGGCCCATCGGAGATACACACCTAAAACTACATACCCATTGGGGAGTCACACCAGAAACTGCAGGCCCATTAGAGGGTCACACCTGAAACAAGAGGCCAATTGGAGAGACACACCTGAAACTACAGACCCATTGGAGAGGCACACCTGAAACTACAGACCCATTGGAGAGGCACGCCTGAAACTACAGACCCAATGGAGAGACACAACTGAAACTACAGACACATTGGAGAGTCACACCTGAAACTACAGACCCATTGGAGAGTCACAACTGAAACTGCAGACCCATTGGAGAGTCACAACTGAAACTACAGACACATTGGAGAGACACACCTGAAACTGCAGGCCCATTGGAGAGTCACACCTGAAACTACAGACCCATTGGAGGGTCACACCTGAAACAAGAGGCCCATTGGAGAGTCACACCTGAAACTACAGACCCATTGGAAAGTCACACCAGAAACTACAGGCCCATTGGAGAGTCACACCTGAAACTACATACCCATTGGAGAGTCACACCAGAAACTGCAGGCCCATTGGAGAGTCACACCTGAAACTACAGACCCATTGGAGAGGCACACCTGAAACTACAGACCCAATGGAGGGTATCACCTGAAACCACAGACCCATTGGAGAGTCACACCTGAAACTACAGACCCATTGGAGAGACACACCAGAAACTACAGGCCCTGTGGAGAGTCACACCTGAAACCACAGACCCATTGGAGAGTCACACCTGAAACTACAGACCCATTGGAGAGACACACCAGAAACTACAGGCCCTGTGGAGAGTCACACCTGAAACTACAGACCCATTGGAGAGGCACACCTGAAACTACAGACCCAATGGAGAGACACAACTGAAACTACAGACTCATTGGACAGTCACACCTGAAACTACAGACCCATCGGGGAGTCAAACCTGAAACAACAGACCCATTGGAGAGTCACATCTGAAACTACAGACCCATTGGATGGTCACACCTGAAACTACAGATCCATTGCATGGTCACACCTGAAACTACAGACCCATTGGAGAGTCACACCTGAAACGACAGACCCATTGGAGAGTCACACCTGAAACTACAGGCCCATTGGAGGGTCACACCTGAAACTACAGACCCATTGGAGAGTCACAACTGAAACTGCAGACCCATTGGAGAGTCACACCTGAAACTACAGACACATTGGAGAGACACACCTGAAACTACAGAACGATTGGACAGTCACACCTGAAACTACAGGCCCATTGGAGAGACACACCTGAAACTACAGGCCCATCGGAGAGTCACAGCTGAAACTGCACAACCATTGGAAAGTCACACCTAAAAATACAGATCCATTGGAAAGCCACACCTGAAACAACAGACCCATTGGAGAGTCACACCTGAAACTACAGACCCATTGGAGAGTCACACCTGAAACTACAGACACATTGGAGAGACACACCTGAAACTACAGAACGATTGGACAGTCACACGTGAAACTACAGGCCCATTGGAGAGACACACCTGAAACTACAGGCCCTGTGGAGAGTCACACCTGAAACGACAGACCCATTGGAGAGGCACACCTGAAACTACAGACCCAATGGAGAGACACAACTGAAACTACAGACTCATTGGACAGTCACACCTGAAACTACAGACCCATCGGGGAGTCAAACCTGAAACAACAGACCCATTGGAGAGTCACATCTGAAACTACAGACCCATTGGATGGTCACACCTGAAACTACAGATCCATTGCATGGTCACACCTGAAACTACAGACCCATTGGAGAGTCACACCTGAAACGACAGACCCATTGGAGAGTCACACCTGAAACTACAGGCCCATTGGAGGGTCACACCTGAAACTACAGACCCATTGGAGAGTCACAACTGAAACTGCAGACCCATTGGAGAGTCACACCTGAAACTACAGACACATTGGAGAGACACACCTGAAACTACAGGCCCATCGGAGAGTCACAGCTGAAACTGCAGACCCATTGGAGAGGCACACCTGAAACTACAGACCCATTGGATTTTCACACCTGAAACTACAGGCCCAATGGAGGGTCACACATGAAATTACAGGCCCATTGGAGAGTCACACCTGAAACTACAGGTCCATTGGAGAGACACACCTGAAACTGAAGACCCATTGGAGAGTCACACCTGAAACTACAGGCCCATTGGAGGGTCACACATGAAATTACAGGCCCATTGGAGAGTCACACCTGAAACTAAAGGTCCATTGGAGAGACACACCTGAAACTGAAGACCCATTGGAGAGTCACACCTGAAACCACAGACCCATTGGATTTTCACACCTGAAACTACAGGCCCATTGGAGGGTCACACCTGAAACTACAGGCCCATGGGAGAGACACAACTGAAACTACAGTCCCATTGGAGAGTCACACCTGAAACTACAGACCCATTGGAGAGATACACCTGAAACTACAGACCCATTCGAGAGTCACACCTGAAACTACAGACCCATTTGAGGGTCACACCTGAAACGACAGGCCCATTGGAGAGACACACCTGAAACTACAGAACGATTGGACAGTCACACCTGAAACTACAGGCCCATTGGAGGGTCACACCTGAAACTACAGGCCCATTGGAGTGACACAACTGAAACTACAGACCCATTGGAGAGATACACCTGAAACTACAGACCCATTGGTGAGTCATACCTGAAACGACAGACACATTGGAGAGACACAACTGAAACGACAGACCCATTGGAGAGTCACACATGAAACTACAGGCCCATTGGAGAGACACACCTGAAACGACAGACCCATTGGAGAGTCACACCTGAAACTACAGACCCATTGGAGAGACACACCTGAAACTACAGGCCCATTGGAGAGACACACCTGAAACTACAGACCCATTGGAGAGTCACACCTGAAACGAAAGAACCATTGGAGAGTCACACCTGAAACTACAGGCCCATTGGAGAGACACACCTGAAACTACAGGCCCATTGGAGAGTCACACCTGAAACGAAAGAACCATTGGAGAGTCACACCTGAAACTACAGGCCCTGTGGAGAGTCACACCTGAAACTACAGACCCATTGGAGAGTCACACCTGAAACTACAGACCGATTGGCGAGACACACCTGAAACTACAGACCCATTGGAGAGACACACCTGAAACTACAGGCACATTGGAGAGACACACCTGAAACTACAGGCCCATCGGAGAGTCACAGCTGAAACTGCAGAACCATTGGAGAGACACACCTGAAACTACAGACCCATTGGAGAGACACACTTGATACGACAGGCCCATTGGAGAGCCACACCTGAAACTACAGACCCATTGGAGAGTCACACCTGAAACTACAGATCCATTGGAGAGACACACCTGAAACTACAGGCCCATTGGAGAGACACACCTGAAACTACAGGCCCATCGGAGAGTCACAGCTGAAACTGCAGAACCATTGGAGAGTCATACCTAAAAATACAGATCCATTGGAGAGCCACACCTGAAACAACAGACCCATTGGAGAGACACACCTGAAACTACAGACCCATTGGAGAGTCACACCTGAAACAACAGGCCCATTGGAGAGTCACACCTGAAACAACAGGCCCATTGGAGAGACACACCTGAAACTACAGACCCATTGGACAGTCACACCTGAAACTACAGGCCCATTGGAGGGTCACACCTGAAACAACAGGCCCATTGGAGAGTCACACCTGAAACTACAGAACGATTGGACAGTCACACCTGAAACTACAGGCCCATTGGAGAGACACACCTGAAACTACAGGCCCATCGGAGAGTCACAGCTGAAACTGCAGAACCATTGGAAAGTCACACCTAAAAATACAGATCCATTGGAAAGCCACACCTGAAACAACAGACCCATTGGAGAGACACACCTGAAACGACAGACCCATTGGAGAGTCACACCTGAAACTACAGACCCATTGGATTTTCACACCTGAAACTACAGGCCCAATGGAGGGTCACACATGAAATTACAGGCCCATTGGAGAGTCACACCTGAAACTACAGGTCCATTGGAGAGACACACCTGAAACTGAAGACCCATTGGAGAGTCACACCTGAAACTACAGGCCCATTGGAGGGTCACACATGAAATTACAGGCCCATTGGAGAGTCACACCTGAAACTAAAGGTCCATTGGAGAGACACACCTGAAACTGAAGACCCATTGGAGAGTCACACCTGAAACCACAGACCCATTGGATTTTCACACCTGAAACTACAGGCCCATTGGAGGGTCACACCTGAAACTACAGGCCCATGGGAGAGACACAACTGAAACTACAGTCCCATTGGAGAGTCACACCTGAAACTACAGACCCATTGGAGAGATACACCTGAAACTACAGACCCATTCGAGAGTCACACCTGAAACTACAGACCCATTTGAGGGTCACACCTGAAACGACAGGCCCATTGGAGAGACACACCTGAAACTACAGAACGATTGGACAGTCACACCTGAAACTACAGGCCCATTGGAGGGTCACACCTGAAACTACAGGCCCATTGGAGTGACACAACTGAAACGACAGACCCATTGGAGAGATACACCTGAAACTACAGACCCATTGGTGAGTCATACCTGAAACGACAGACCCATTGGAGAGTCACACATGAAACTACAGGCCCATTGGAGAGACACACCTGAAACGACAGACCCATTGGAGAGTCACACCTGAAACTACAGACCCATTGGAGAGACACACCTGAAACTACAGGCCCATTGGAGAGACACACCTGAAACGACAGACCCATTGGAGAGTCACACCTGAAACGAAAGAACCATTGGAGAGTCACACCTGAAACTACAGGCCCATTGGAGAGACACACCTGAAACTACAGGCCCATTGGAGAGTCACACCTGAAACGAAAGAACCATTGGAGAGTCACACCTGAAACTACAGGCCCATTGGAGAGACACACTTGATACGACAGGCCCATTGGAGAGTCACACCTGAAACTACAGGCCCTGTGGAGAGTCACACCTGAAACTACAGACCCATTGGAGAGTCACACCTGAAACTACAGACCGATTGGCGAGACACACCTGAAACTACAGACCCATTGGAGAGACACACCTGAAACTACAGGCCCATTGGAGAGACACACCTGAAACTACAGGCCCATCGGAGAGTCACAGCTGAAACTGCAGAACCATTGGAGAGACACACCTGAAACTACAGACCCATTGGAGAGACACACTTGATACGACAGGCCCATTGGAGAGCCACACCTGAAACTACAGACCCTTTGGAGAGTCACACCTGAAACTACAGATCCATTGGAGAGACACACCTGAAACTACAGGCCCATTGGAGAGACACACCTGAAACTACAGGCCCATCGGAGAGTCACAGCTGAAACTGCAGAACCACTGGAGAGTCATACCTAAAAATACAGATCCATTGGAGAGCCACACCTGAAACAACAGACCCATTGGAGAGACACACCTGAAACTACAGACCCATTGGAGAGTCACACCTGAAACAACAGGCCCATTGGAGAGTCACACCTGAAACAACAGGCCCATTGGAGAGACACACCTGAAACTACAGACCCATTGGACAGTCACACCTGAAACTACAGGCCCATTGGAGGGTCACACCTGAAACAACAGGCCCATTGGAGAGTCACACCTGAAACAACAGACCCATTGGACAGTCACACCTTAAACTACAGGCCCATTGGAGGGTCACACCTGAAACTACAGGCCCATTGGAGAGACACACCTGAAACTACAGACCCATTGGAGGGTCACACCTGAAACTACAGACCCATTGGACAGTCACACCTGAAAACTACAGGCCCATTGGAGAGACACACCTGAAACTACAGGCCCTGTGGAGAGTCACACCTGAAACAACAGACCCATTGGACAGTCACACCTTAAACTGCAGGCCCATTGGAGGGTCACACCTGAAACTACAGACCCAATGGAGGGTATCACCTGAAACTACAGGCCCATTGGAGAGTCACACCTGAAACAACAGAACCATTGGAGAGTCACACCTGAAACCACAGACCCATTGGAGAGTCACACCTGAAACTACAGACCCATTGGAGAGACACACCTGAAACTACAGGCCCATTGGAGAGTCACACCTGAAACTACAGACCCATTGGAGAGGCACACCTGAAACTACAGACCCAATGGAGAGACACAAATGAAACTACAGATTCATTGGAGAGTCACACCTGAAATTACAGACCCATCGGGGAGTCAAACCTGAAACAACAGATCCATTGGAGAGTCACACCTGAAACTACAGGCCCATTGGAGAGTCACACCTGAAACTACAGGCCCATTGGAGAGTCAAACCTGAAAGTACTGACACATTGGTGAGTCACCACTGAAACTACAGACCCATTGGATGGTCACACCTGAAACGACAGATCCATTGCAGGGTCACACCTGAAACTACAGACCCATTGGAGAGTCACACCTGAAACTACAGGCCCAATGGAGAGTCACACCTGAAACTACTGACGCTTTGGAGAGTCACAACTGAATCGACAGGCCCATTGGAGGGTCACACCTGAAACTACAGACCCATTGGAGAGTCACAACTGAAACTGCAGACCCATTGGAGAGTCACAACTGAAACTACAGACACATTGGAGAGTCACACCTGAAACTACAGACCCATTGGAGAGTCACAACTGAAACTGCAGACCCATTGGAGAGACACACCTGAAACTGCAGGCCCATTGGAGAGTCACACCTGAAACTACAGACCCATTGGAGGGTCACACCTGAAACAAGAGGCCCATTGGAGATTCACACCTGAAACTACAGGCCCATTGGAGAGTCACACCTGAAACTACAGACCCATTGGAAAGTCACACCAGAAACTACAGGCCCATTGGAGAGTCACACCTGAAACTACTGACACATTGGAGAGTCACAACTGAAACGACAGGCCCATCGGAGATACACACCTAAAACTACATACCCATTGGAGAGTCACACCAGAAACTGCAGGCCCATTGGAGAGTCACACCTGAAACTACTGACACATTGGAGAGTCACACCTGAAACTACAGACCCATTGGAGAGACACCCCTCAAACTACAGACCCATTGGAGAGGCACACCTGAAACTACAGACCCAATGGAGGGTATCACCTGAAACTACAGGCCCATTGGAGAGTCACACCTGAAACCACAGACCCATTGGAGAGTCACACCTGAAACTACAGACCCATTGGAGAGACACACCAGAAACTACAGGCCCTGTGGAGAGTCACACCTGAAACTACAGACCCATTGGAGAGGCACACCTGAAACTACAGACCCAATGGAGAGACACAATTGAAACTACAGACTCATTGGAGAGTCACACCTGAAACTACAGACCCAGTGGGGAGTCAAACCTGAAACAACAGACCCATTGGAGAGTCACATCTGAAACTACAGACCCATTGGATGGTCACACCTGAAACTACAGATCCATTGCAGGGTCACACCTGAAACTACAGACCCATTGGAGAGTCACACCTGAAACGACAGACCCATTGGAGAGTCAGACCTGAAACTACAGGCCCATTGGAGGGTCACACCTGAAACTACAGACCCATTGGAGAGTCACAACTGAAACTACAGACACATTGCAGAGACACACCTGAAACTGCAGGCCCATTGGAGAGTCACACCTGAAACTACAGACCCATTGGAGGGTCACACCTGAAACAAGAGGCCCATTGGAGGGTCTCACCTGAAACTACAGACCCATTGGAGAGACACACCTGAAACTACAGACCCATTGGAGAGTCACACCTGACACTACAGGCCCATTGGAGAGTCATACCTGAAACAACAGACCCATTGGAGAGTCTCACCTGAAACTACAGACCCATTGGAGAGACACACCTGAAACTACAGACCCATTGGAGAGTCACACCTGACACTACAGGCCCATTGGAGAGTCATACCTGAAACAACAGACCCATTGGAGGGTCACACCTGAAACTACAGACCCATTGGAGAGTCACAACTGAAACTACAGACACATTGCAGAGACACACCTGAAACTGCAGGCCCATTGGAGGGTCTCACCTGAAACTACAGACCCATTGGAGAGACACACCTGAAACTACAGACCCATTGGAGAGTCACACCTGAAACTACAGACCCATTGGAGAGTCACACCAGAAACTACAGGCCCATTGGAGAGTCACACCTGAAACTACAGACCCATTGGAGAGTCACGCCTGAAACTACAGGCCCATTGGAGACTCACACCTGAAACTACAGATCCATTGGAGAGTCAAACCTGAAACAACAGACCCATTGGAGAGTCACACCTGAAACTACAGGCCCATTGGAGAGTCACACCTGAAACGACAGGCCCATTGGAGAGGCAAACCTGAAAGTACTGACACATTGGTGAGTCACCACTGAAACTACAGACCCATTGGATGGTCACACCTGAAACTACAGATCCATTGCAGGGTCACACCTGAAACTACAGACCCATTGGAGAGTCACACCTGAAACTACAGACCCATTGGAGAGTCACACCTGAAACTACAGGCCCAATGGAGAGTCACACCTGAAACTACTGACGCTTTGGAGAGTCACAACAGAATCTACAGGCCCATTGGAGGGTCACACCTGAAACTACAGACCCATTGGAGAGTCACAACTGAAACTGCAGACCCATTGGAGAGTCACAACTGAAACTACAGACACATTGGAGAGACACACCTGAAACTGCAGGCCCATTGGAGAGTCACACCTGAAACTACAGACCCATTGGAGGGTCACACCTGAAACAAGAGGCCCATTGGAGATTCACACCTGAAACTACAGGCCCATTGGAGAGTCAAACCTGAAACTACAGACCCATTGGAGAGTCACACCAGAAACTACAGGCCCATTGGAGAGTCACACCTGAAACTACTGACACATTGGAGAGTCACACCTGAAACGACAGGCCCATCGGAGATACACACCTAAAACTACATACCCATTGGAGAGTCACACCAGAAACTGCAGGCCCATTGGAGAGTCACACCTGAAACTACTGACACATTGGAGAGTCACACCTGAAACTACAGACCCATTGGAGAGACACCCCTGAAACTACAGACCCATTGGAGAGGCACACCTGAAACTACAGACCCAATGGAGGGTATCACCTGAAACTACAGGCCCATTGGAGAGTCACACCTGAAACCACAATCCCATTGGAGAGTCACACCTGAAACTACAGACCCATTGGAGAGACACACCAGAAACTACAGGCCCTGTGGAGAGTCACACCTGAAACTACAGACCCATTGGAGAGGCACACCTGAAACTACAGACCCATTGGAGAGTCACACCAGAAACTGCAGGCCCATTGGAGAGTCACACCTGAAACTACTGACACATTGGAGAGTCACACCTGAAACTACAGACCCATTGGAGAGTCACACCTGAAACTACAGACCCATTGGAGAGACACACCAGAAACTACAGGCCCTGTGGAGAGTCACACCTGAAACTACAGACCCATTGGAGAGGCACACCTGAAACTACAGACCCAATGGAGAGACACAACTGAAACTACAGACTCATTGGAGAGTCACACCTGAAACTACAGACCCATCGGGGAGTCAAACCTGAAACAACAGACCCATTGGAGAGTCACATCTGAAACTACAGACCCATTGGATGTTCACACCTGAAACTACAGATCCATTGCAGGGTCACAGCTGAAACTACAGACCCATTGGAGAGTCACACCTGAAACGACAGACCCATTGGAGAGTCACACCTGAAACTACAGACCCATTGGAGAGTCACACCTGAAACGACAGACCCATTGGAGAGTCACTCCTGAAACTACAGACCCATTGGAGAGTCACACCTGAAACTACAGGCCCATTGGAGGGTCACACCTGAAACTACAGACCCATTGGAGAGTCACAACTGAAACTACAGACACATTGGAGAGACACACCTGAAACTGCAGGCCCATTGGAGAGTCACACCTGAAACTACAGACCCATTGGAGGGTCACACCTGAAACAAGAGGCCCATTGGAGGGTCTCACCTGAAACTACAGACCCATTGGAGAGACACACCTGAAACTACAGACCCATTGGAGAGTCACACCTGACACTACAGGCCCATTGGAGAGTCATACCTGAAACAACAGACCCATTGGAGAGTCACACCTGAAACTACAGGCCCATTGGAGAGTCACACCTGAAACTACAGACCCATTGGAGAGTCACACCAGAAACTACAGGCCCATTGGAGAGTCACACCTGAAACTACTGACACATTGGAGAGTCACACCTGAAACTACAGACCCATTGGAGAGTCACGCCTGAAACTACAGGCCCATTGGAGACTCACACCTGAAACTACAGATCCATTGGAGAGTCAAACCTGAAACAACAGACCCATTGGAGAGTCACACCTGAAACTACAGAACCATTGGAGAGTCACACCTGAAACTACAGGCCCATTGGAGAGTCAAACCTGAAAGTACTGACACATTGGTGAGTCACCACTGAAACTACAGACCCATTGGATGGTCACACCTGAAACTACAGATCCATTGCAGGGTCACACCTGAAACTACAGACCCATTGGAGAGTCACACCTGAAACTACAGACCCATTGGAGAGTCACACCTGAAACTACAGGCCCAATGGAGAGTCACACCTGAAACTACTGACGCTTTGGAGAGTCACAACAGAATCTACAGGCCCATTGGAGGGTCACACCTGAAACTACAGACCCATTGGAGAGTCACAACTGAAACTACAGACACATTGGAGAGTCACACCTGAAACTAAAGACCCATTGGAGAGTCACAACTGAAACTGCAGACCCATTGGAGAGTCACAACTGAAACTACAGACACATTGGAGAGACACACCTGAAACTGCAGGCCCATTGGAGAGTCACACCTGAAACTACAGACCCATTGGAGGGTCACACCTGAAACAAGAGGCCCATTGGAGATTCACACCTGAAACTACAGGCCCATTGGAGAGTCACAACTGAAACGACAGGCCCATCGGAGATACACACCTAAAATTACATACCCATTGGAGAGTCACACCAGAAACTGCAGGCCCATTGGAGAGTCACACCTGAAACTACTGACACATTGGAGAGTCACACCTGAAACTACAGACCCATTGGAGAGACACCCCTGAAACTACAGACCCATTGGAGAGGCACACCTGAAACTACAGACCCAATGGAGGGTATCACCTGAAAGTACAGGCCCGTTGGAGAGTCACACCTGAAACCACAGACCCATTGGAGAGTCACACCTGAAACTACAGACCCATTGGAGAGACACACCAGAAACTACAGGCCCTGTGGAGAGTCACACCTGAAACTACAGACCCATTGGAGAGGCACACCTGAAACTACAGACCCAATGGAGAGACACAACTGAAACTACAGACCCATCGGGGAGTCAAACCTGAAACAACAAACCCATTGGAGAGTCACATCTGAAACTACAGACCCATTGGATGGTCACACCTGAAACTACAGATCCATTGCAGGGTCACACCTGAAACTACAGACCCATTGGAGAGTCACACCTGAAACGATAGACCCATTGGAGAGTCACACCTGAAACTACAGGCCCATTGGAGAGTCACACCTGAAACTACTGATGCATTGGAGAGTCACAACTGAAACTACAGGCCCATTGGAGGGTCACACCTGAAACTACAGACCCATTGGAAAGTCACAACTGAAACTACAGACACATTGGAGAGACACACCTGAAACTGCAGGCCCATTGGAGAGTCACACCTGAAACTACAGACCCATTGGAGGGTCACACCTGAAACAAGAGGCCCATTGGAGGGTCTCACCTGAAACTACAGACCCATTGGAGAGACACACCTGAAACTACAGACCCATTGGAGAGTCACACCTGACACTACAGGCCCATTGGAGAGTCATACCTGAAACAACAGACCCATTGGAGAGTCACACCTGAAACTACAGGCCCATTGGAGAGTCACAGCTGAAACTACAGACCCATTGGAGAGTCACACCAGAAACTACAGGCCCATTGGAGAGTCACACCTGAAACTACTGACACATTGGAGAGTCACACCTGAAACTACAGACCCATTGGAGAGTCACGCCTGAAACTACAGGCCCATTGGAGACTCACACCTGAAACTACAGATCCATTGGAGAGTCACAACTGAAACTACAGACGTATTGGAGAGTCACACCTGAAACTACAGACCCAATGGAGAGACACACCTGAAACTACAGACCCATTGGAGAGACACACCTGAAACTACAGACCCATTGAATGGTCACAACTGAAACTACAGGCCCATTGGCGGGTCACACTTGAAACTACAGACCCATTGGAGAGACAACCCTGAAACTACAGACCCATTGGAGAGGCGCACCTGAAACTACAGACCCAATGGAGGGTATCACCTGAAACTACAGGCCCATTGGAGAGTCACACCTGAAACTACAGACCCATTGGAGAGGCACACCTGAAACTACAGACCCAATGGAGAGACACAACTGAAACTACAGACTCATTGGAGAGTCACACCTGAAACTACAGGCCCATTGGAGAGTCACACCTGAAACTACTGACGCTTTGGAGAGTCACAACTGAATCTACAGGCCCATTGGAGGGTCACACCTGAAACTACAGACCCATTGGAGAGTCACAACTGAAACTAGAGACACATTGGAGAGACACACCTGAAACTGCAGGCCCATTGGAGAGTCACACCTGAAACTACAGACCCATTGGAGGGTCACACCTGAAACAACAGGCCCATTGGAGAGTCACACCTGAAACAACAGGCCCATTGGAGAGACACACCTGAAACTACAGACCCATTGGACAGTCACACCTGAAACTACAGGCCCATTGGAGGGTCACACCTGAAACAACAGGCCCATTGGAGAGTCACACCTGAAACAACAGACCCATTGGACAGTCACACCTGAAACTACAGGCCCATTGGAGAGACACACCTGAAACTACAGACCCATTGGAGGGTCACACCTGAAACTACAGACCCATTGGACAGTCACACCTTAAACTACAGGCCCATTGGAGAGACACACCTGAAACTACAGGCCCTGTGGAGAGTCACACCTGAAACAACAGACCCATTGGACAGTCACACCTTAAACTACAGGCCCATTGGAGGGTCACACCAGAAACTACAGGCCCATTGGAGAGTCACACCTGAAACTACAGACCCATTGGAGAGTCACGCCTGAAACTACAGGCCCATTGGAGACTCACACCTGAAACTACAGATCCATTGGAGAGTCAAACCTGAAACAACAGACCCATTGGAGAGTCACACCTGAAACTACAGGCCCATTGGAGAGTCACACCTGAAACGACAGGCCCATTGGAGAGGCAAACCTGAAAGTACTGACACATTGGTGAGTCACCACTGAAACTACAGACCCATTGGATGGTCACACCTGAAACTACAGATCCATTGCAGGGTAACACCTGAAACTACAGACCCATTGGAGAGTCACACCTGAAACTACAGACCCATTGGAGAGTCACACCTGAAACTACAGGCCCAATGGAGAGTCACACCTGAAACTACTGACGCTTTGGAGAGTCACAACAGAATCTACAGGCCCATTGGAGGGTCACACCTGAAACTACAGACCCATTGGAGAGTCACAACTGAAACTGCAGACCCATTGGAGAGTCACAACTGAAACTACAGACACATTGGAGAGACACACCTGAAACTGCAGGCCCATTGGAGAGTCACACCTGAAACTACAGACCCATTGGAGGGTCACACCTGAAACAAGAGGCCCATTGGAGATTCACACCTGAAACTACAGGCCCATTGGAGAGTCACACCTGAAACTACAGACCCATTGGAGAGTCACACCAGAAACTACAGGCCCATTGGAGAGTCACACCTGAAACTACTGACACATTGGAGAGTCACACCTGAAACGACAGGCCCATCGGAGATACACACCTAAAACTACATACCCATTGGAGAGTCACACCAGAAACTGCAGGCCCATTGGAGAGTCACACCTGAAACTACTGACACATCGGAGAGTCACACCTGAAACTACAGACCCATTGGAGAGACACCCCTGAAACTACAGACCCATTGGAGAGGCACACCTGAAACTACAGACCCAATGGAGGGTATCACCTGAAACGACAGGCCCATTGGAGAGTCACACCTGAAACCACAATCCCATTGGAGAGTCACACCTGAAACTACAGACCCATTGGAGAGACACACCAGAAACTACAGGCCCTGTGGAGAGTCACACCTGAAACTACAGACCCATTGGAGAGGCACACCTGAAACTACAGACCCATTGGAGAGTCACACCAGAAACTGCAGGCCCATTGGAGAGTCACACCTGAAACTACTGACACATTGGAGAGTCACACCTGAAACTACAGACCCATTGGAGAGTCACACCTGAAACTACAGACCCATTGGAGAGACACACCAGAAACTACAGGCCCTGTGGAGAGTCACACCTGAAACTACAGACCCATTGGAGAGGCACACCTGAAACTACAGACCCAATGGAGAGACACAACTGAAACTACAGACTCATTGGAGAGTCACACCTGAAACTACAGACCCATCGGGGAGTCAAACCTGAAACAACAGACCCATTGGAGAGTCACATCTGAAACTACAGACCCATTGGATGTTCACACCTGAAACTACAGATCCATTGCAGGGTCACACCTGAAACTACAGACCCATTGGAGAGTCACACCTGAAACGACAGACCCATTGGAGAGTCACACCTGAAACTACAGACCCATTGGAGAGTCACACCTGAAACGACAGACCCATTGGAGAGTCACTCCTGAAACTACAGACCCATTGGAGAGTCACACCTGAAACTACAGGCCCATTGGAGGGTCACACCTGAAACTACAGACCCATTGGAGAGTCACAACTGAAACTACAGACACATTGGAGAGACACACCTGAAACTGCAGGCCCATTGGAGAGTCACACCTGAAACTACAGACCCATTGGAGGGTCACACCTGAAACAAGAGGCCCATTGGAGGGTCTCACCTGAAACTACAGACCCATTGGAGAGACACACCTGAAACTACAGACCCATTGGAGAGTCACACCTGACACTACAGGCCCATTGGAGAGTCATACCTGAAACAACAGACCCATTGGAGAGTCACACCTGAAACTACAGGCCCATTGGAGAGTCACACCTGAAACTACAGACCCATTGGAGAGTCACACCAGAAACTACAGGCCCATTGGAGAGTCACACCTGAAACTACTGACACATTGGAGAGTCACACCTGAAACTACAGACCCATTGGAGAGTCACGCCTGAAACTACAGGCCCATTGGAGACTCACACCTGAAACTACAGATCCATTGGAGAGTCAAACCTGAAACAACAGACCCATTGGAGAGTCACACCTGAAACTACAGGCCCATTGGAGAGTCACACCTGAAACTACAGGCCCATTGGAGAGTCAAACCTGAAAGTACTGACACATTGGTGAGTCACCACTGAAACTACAGACCCATTGGATGGTCACACCTGAAACTACAGATCCATTGCAGGGTCATACCTGAAACTACAGACCCATTGGAGAGTCACACCTGAAACTACAGACCCATTGGAGAGTCACACCTGAAACTACAGGCCCAATGGAGAGTCACACCTGAAACTACTGACGCTTTGGAGAGTCACAACAGAATCTACAGGCCCATTGGAGGGTCACAGCTGAAACTACAGACCCATTGGAGAGTCACAACTGAAACTACAGACACATTGGAGAGTCACACCTGAAACTAAAGACCCATTGGAGAGTCACAACTGAAACTGCAGACCCATTGGAGAGTCACAACTGAAACTACAGACACATTGGAGAGACACACCTGAAACTGCAGGCCCATTGGAGAGTCACACCTGAAACTACAGACCCATTGGAGGGTCACACCTGAAACAAGAGGCCCATTGGAGATTCACACCTGAAACTACAGGCCCATTGGAGAGTCACACCTGAAACTACAGGCCCATTGGAGAGTCACACCTGAAACTACTGACACATTGGAGGGTCACAACTGAAACGACAGGCCCATCGGAGATACACACCTAAAACTACATACCCATTGGAGAGTCACACCAGAAACTGCAGGCCCATTGGAGAGTCACACCTGAAACTACTGACACATTGGAGAGTCACACCTGAAAGTACAGGCCCGTTGGAGAGTCACACCTGAAACCACAGACCCATTGGAGAGTCACACCTGAAACTACAGACCCATTGGAGAGACACACCAGAAACCACAGGCCCTGTGGAGAGTCACACCTGAAACTACAGACCCATTGGAGAGGCACACCTGAAACTACAGACCCAATGGAGAGACACAACTGAAACTACAGACTCATTGAAGAGTCACACCTGAAACTACAGACCCATCGGGGAGTCAAACCTGAAACAACAGACCCATTGGAGAGTCACATCTGAAACTACAGACCCATTGGATGGTCACACCTGAAACTACAGATCCATTGCAGGGTCACACCTGAAACTACAGACCCATTGGAGAGTCACACCTGAAACGATAGACCCATTGGAGAGCCACAACTGAAACTACAGGCCCATTGGAGAGTCACACCTGAAACTACTGACGCATTGGAGAGTCACAACTGAAACTACAGGCCCATTGGAGGGTCACACCTGAAACTACAGACCCATTGGAAAGTCACAACTGAAACTACAGACACATTGGAGAGACACACCTGAAACTGCAGGCCCATTGGAGAGTCACACCTGAAACTACAGACCCATTGGAGGGTCACACCTGAAACAAGAGGCCCATTGGAGGGTCTCACCTGAAACTACAGACCCATTGGAGAGACACACCTGAAACTACAGACCCATTGGAGAGTCACACCTGACACTACAGGCCCATTGGAGAGTCATACCTGAAACAACAGACCCATTGGAGAGTCACACCTGAAACTACAGGCCCATTGGAGAGTCACAGCTGAAACTACAGACCCATTGGAGAGTCACACCAGAAACTACAGGCCCATTGGAGAGTCACACCTGAAACTACTGACACATTGGAGAGTCACACCTGAAACTACAGACCCATTGGAGAGTCACGCCTGAAACTACAGGCCCATTGGAGACTCACACCTGAAACTACAGATCCATTGGAGAGTCACAACTGAAACTACAGACGTATTGGAGAGTCACACCTGAAACTACAGACCCAATGGAGAGACACACCTGAAACTACAGACCCATTGGAGAGACACACCTGAAACTACAGACCCATTGAATGGTCACAACTGAAACTACAGGCCCATTGGCGGGTCACACTTGAAACTACAGACCCATTGGAGAGACAACCCTGAAACTACAGACCCATTGGAGAGGCGCTCCTGAAACTACAGACCCAATGGAGGGTATCACCTGAAACTACAGGCCCATTGGAGAGTCACACCTGAAACTACAGACCCATTGGAGAGGCACACCTGAAACTACAGACCCAATGGAGAGACACAACTGAAACTCCAGACTCATTGGAGAGTCACACCTGAAACTACAGGCCCATTGGAGAGTCACACCTGAAACTACTGACGCTTTGGAGAGTCACAACTGAATCTACAGGCCCATTGGAGGGTCACACCTGAAACTACAGACCCATTGGAGAGTCACAACTGAAACTAGAGACACATTGGAGAGACACACCTGAAACTGCAGGCCCATTGGAGAGTCACACCTGAAACTACAGACCCATTGGAGGGTCACACCTGAAACAACAGGCCCATTGGAGAGTCACACCTGAAACAACAGGCCCATTGGAGAGACACACCTGAAACTACAGACCCATTGGACAGTCACACCTGAAACTACAGGCCCATTGGAGGGTCACACCTGAAACAACAGGCCCATTGGAGAGTCACACCTGAAACAACAGACCCATTGGACAGTCACACCTGAAACTACAGGCCCATTGGAGAGACACACCTGAAACTACAGACCCATTGGAGGGTCACACCTGAAACTACAGACCCATTGGACAGTCACACCTTAAACTACAGGCCCATTGGAGAGACACACCTGAAACTACAGGCCCTGTGGAGAGTCACACCTGAAACAACAGACCCATTGGACAGTCACACCTTAAACTACAGGCCCATTGGAGGGTCACACCTGAAACTACAGACCCAATGGAGGGTATCACCTGAAACTACAGGCCCATTGGAGAGTCACACCTGAAACCACAGACCCATTGGAGAGTCACACCTGAAACTACAGACCCATTGGAGAGACACACCTGAAACTACAGGCCCTGTGGAGAGTCACACCTGAAACTACAGACCCATTGGAGAGGCACACCTGAAACTACAGACCCAATGGAGAGACACAACTGAAACTACAGACTCATTGGAGAGTCACACCTGAAATTACAGACCCATCGGGGAGTCAAACCTGAAACAACAGACCCATTGCAGGGTCACACCTGCAACGACAGACCCATTGGAGAGTCACACCTGAAACTACAGGCCCATTGGGGAGTCACACCTGAAACAACTGACGCATTGGAGAGTCACAACTGAAACTACAGGCCCATTGGAGAGTCACACCTGAAACTACAGACCCATTGGAGAGTCACACCTGAAACTACTGACGCATTGGAGGGTCACAACTGAAACTACAGGCCCATTGGAGAGTCACACCTGAAACTACTGACGCATTGGAGGGTCACACCTGAAAATACAGACCCATTGGTGAGTCACAACTGAAACTACAGACACATTGGAGAGACACACCTGAAACTGCAGGCCCATTGGAGAGTCACACCTGAAACTGCAGACCCATTGGAGGGTCACACCTGAAACAAGAGGCCCATTGGAGGGTCTCACCTGAAACTACAGACCCATTGGAGAGACACACCTGAAACTACAGACCCATTGGAGAGTCACACCTGAAACTACAGACCCATTGAATGGTCACAACTGAAACTACAGGCCCATTGGCGGGTCACACTTGAAACTACAGACCCATTGGAGAGACAACCCTGAAACTACAGACCCATTGGAGAGGCGCACCTGAAACTACAGACCCAATGGAGGGTATCACCTGAAACTACAGGCCCATTGGAGAGTCACACCTGAAACTACAGACCCATTGGAGAGGCACACCTGAAACTACAGACCCAATGGAGAGACACAACTGAAACTCCAGACTCATTGGAGAGTCACACCTGAAACTACAGGCCCATTGGAGAGTCACACCTGAAACTACTGACGCTTTGGAGAGTCACAACTGAATCTACAGGCCCATTGGAGGGTCACACCTGAAACTACAGACCCATTGGAGAGTCACAACTGAAACTAGAGACACATTGGAGAGACACACCTGAAACTGCAGGCCCATTGGAGAGTCACACCTGAAACTACAGACCCATTGGAGGGTCACACCTGAAACAACAGGCCCATTGGAGAGTCACACCTGAAACAACAGGCCCATTGGAGAGACACACCTGAAACTACAGACCCATTGGACAGTCACACCTGAAACTACAGGCCCATTGGAGGGTCACACCTGAAACAACAGGCCCATTGGAGAGTCACACCTGAAACAACAGACCCATTGGACAGTCACACCTGAAACTACAGGCCCATTGGAGAGACACACCTGAAACTACAGACCCATTGGAGGGTCACACCTGAAACTACAGACCCATTGGACAGTCACACCTTAAACTACAGGCCCATTGGAGAGACACACCTGAAACTACAGGCCCTGTGGAGAGTCACACCTGAAACAACAGACCCATTGGACAGTCACACCTTAAACTAGAGGCCCATTGGAGGGTCACACCTGAAACTACAGACCCAATGGAGGGTATCACCTGAAACTACAGGCCCATTGGAGAGTCACACCTGAAACCACAGACCCATTGGAGAGTCACACCTGAAACTACAGACCCATTGGAGAGACACACCTGAAACTACAGGCCCTGTGGAGAGTCACACCTGAAACTACAGACCCATTGGAGAGGCACACCTGAAACTACAGACCCAATGGAGAGACACAACTGAAACTACAGACTCATTGGAGAGTCACACCTGAAATTACAGACCCATCGGGGAGTCAAACCTGAAACAACAGACCCATTGCAGGGTCACACCTGCAACGACAGACCCATTGGAGAGTCACACCTGAAACTACAGGCCCATTGGAGAGTCACACCTGAAACTACTGACGCATTGGAGAGTCACAACTGAAACTACAGGCCCATTGGAGAGTCACACCTGAAACTACAGACCCATTGGAGAGTCACACCTGAAACTACTGACGCATTGGAGGGTCACAACTGAAACTACAGGCCCATTGGAGAGTCACACCTGAAACTACTGACGCATTGGAGGGTCACACCTGAAAATACAGACCCATTGGTGAGTCACAACTGAAACTACAGACACATTGGAGAGACACACCTGAAACTGCAGGCCCATTGGAGAGTCACACCTGAAACTGCAGACCCATTGGAGGGTCACACCTGAAACAAGAGGCCCATTGGAGGGTCTCACCTGAAACTACAGACCCATTGGAGAGACACACCTGAAACTACAGACCCATTGGAGAGTCACACCTGACACTACAGGCCCATTGGAGAGTCATACCTGAAACAACAGACCCATTGGAGAGTCACACCTGAAACTACAGGCCCATTGGAGAGTCACACCTGAAACTACAGACCCATTGGAGAGTCACACCAGAAACTACAGGCCCATTGGAGAGTCACACCTGAAACTACTGACACATTGGAGAGTCACAACTGAAACGACAGGCCCATCGGAGATACACACTTAAAACTACATACACATTGGAGAGTCACACCAGAAACTACAGGCCCATTGGAGAGTCACACCTGAAACTACAGACCCATTGGAGAGTCACGCCTGAAACTACAGGCCCATTGGAGACTCACACCTGAAACTACCGACCTATTGGAGAGTCACACCTGAAACTACAGATCCATTGGAGAGTCACAACTGAAACCACAGACGTATTGGAGAGTCACACCTGAAACTACAGACCCAATGGAGAGACACACCTGAAACTACAGACCCATTGGAGAGACACACCTGAAACTACAGACCCATTGAATGGTCACAACTGAAACTACAGGCCCATTGGAGAGACACCCCTGAAACGACAGACCCATTGGAGAGGCACACCTGAAACTACAGACCCAATGGAGGGTATCACCTGAAACTACAGGCCCATTGGAGAGTCACACCTGAAACCACAGACCCATTGGAGAGTCACACCTGAAACTACAGACACCATTGGAGAGGCACACCTGAAACTACAGACCCAATGGAGAGACACAACTGAAACTACAGACTCATTGGAGAGTCACAACTGAAATTACAGACCCATCGGGGAGTCAAACCTGAAACAACAGACCCATTGGAGAGTCACATCTGAAACTACAGGCCCATTGGAGAGTCACACCTGAAACTACAGGCCCATTGGAGAGTCAAACCTGAAACTACTGACACATTGGTGAGTCACCACTGAAACTACAGACCCATTGGATGGTCACACCTGAAACTACAGATCCATTGCAGGGTCACACCTGAAACTACAGACCCATTGGAGAGTCACACCTGAAACTACAGGCCCATTGGAGGGTCACACCTGAAACTACAGACCCATTGGAGAGTCACAACTGAAACTGCAGACCCATTGGAGAGTCACAACTGAAACTACAGACACATTGGAGAGACACACCTGAAACTGCAGGCCCATTGGAGAGTCACACCTGAAACTACAGACCCATTGGAGGGTCACACCTGAAACAAGAGGCCCATTGGAGAGTCACACCTGAAACTACAGGCCCATTGGAGAGTCACACCTGAAACTACAGACCCATTGGAGAGTCACACCAGAAACTACAGGCCCATTGGAGAGTCACACCTGATACTACTGACACATTGGAGAGTCACACCTGAAACTACAGACCCATTGGAGAGTCACACCAGAAACTACAGGCCCATTGGAGAGTCACACCTGAAACTACTGACACATTGGAGAGTCACACCTGAAACTACAGACCCATTGGAGAGACACCCCTGAAACTACAGACCCATTGGAGAGGCACACCTGAAACTACAGACCCAATGGAGGGTATCACCTGAAACTACAGGCCCATTGGAGAGTCACACCTGAAACCACAGACCCATTGGAGAGTCACACCTGAAACTACAGACCCATTGGAGAGACACACCTGAAACTACAGGCCCTGTGGAGAGTCACACCTGAAACTACAGACCCATTGGAGAGGCACACCTGAAACTACAGACCCAATGGAGAGACACAACTGAAACTACAGACTCATTGGAGAGTCACACCTGAAATTACAGACCCATCGGGGAGTCAAACCTGAAACAACAGACCCATTGGAGAGTCACATCTGAAACTACAGACCCATTGGATGGTCACACCTGAAACTACAGATCCATTGCAGGGTCACACCTGAAACGACAGACCCATTGGAGAGTCACACCTGAAACTACAGACCCATTGGAGAGTCACACCTGAAACTGCAGACCCATTGGAGAGTCACAACTGAAACTGCAGACCCATTGGAGAGTCACAACTGAAACTACAGACACATTGGAGAGACACACCTGAAACTGCAGGCCCATTGGAGAGTCACACCTGAAACTACAGACCCATTGGAGGGTCACATCTGAAACAAGAGGCCCATTGGAGGGTCTCACCTGAAACTACAGACTCATTGGAGAGTCACACCTGACACTACAGGCCCATTGGAGAGTCATACCTGAAACAACAGACCCATTGGAGAGTCACACCTAAAACTACAGGCCCATTGGAGAGTCACACCTGAAACTACAGGCCCATTGGAGAGTCACACCTGAAACTTCTGACACATTGGAGAGTCACAACTGAAACTACAGGCCCATCGGAGATGCACACCTAAAACTAAATACCCATTGGAGAGTCACACCAGAAACTACAGGCCAATTGGAGAGTCACACCTGAAACTACTGACACATTGGAGAGTCACACCTGAAACTACAGACCCATTGGAGAGTCACGCCTGAAACTACAGGCCCATTGGAGACTCACACCTGAAACTACAGTCCTATTGGAGAGTCACAACTGAAACTACAGATCCATTGGAGAGTCACACCTGAAACTACAGATCCATTGGAGAGTCACAACTGAAACTACAGACGTATTGGAGAGTCACACCTGAAACTACAGACCCAATGGAGAGACACACCTGAAACTACATACCCATTGGAGAGACACACCTGAAACTACAGACCCATTGAATGGTCACAACTGAAACTACAGGCCCATTGGCGGGTCACACTTGAAACTACAGACCCATTGGAGAGACACCCCTGAAACTACAGACCCATTGGAGAGGCACACCTGAAACTACAGACCCAATGGAGGGTATCACCTGAAACTACAGGCCCATTGGAGAGTCACACCTGAAACCACAGACCCATTGGAGAGTCACACCTGAAACTACAGACCCATTGGAGAGGCACACCTGAAACTACAGACCCAATGGAGAGACACAACTGAAACTACAGACTCATTGGAGAGTCACACCTGAAATTACAGACCCATCGGAGAGTCACACCTGAAACAACAGACCCATTGGAGAGTCACATCTGAAACTACAGGCCCATTGGAGAGTCAAACCTGAAACAACAGACCCATTGCAGGGTCACACCTGAAACTACAGACCCATTGGAGAGTCACACCTGAAACTACAGACCCATTGGAGAGTCACACCTGAAACTACAGGCCCATTGGAGGGTCACACCTGAAACTACAGACCCATTGGAGAGTCACAACTGAAACTACAGACACATTGGAGAGACACACCTGAAACTGCAGGCCCATTGGAGAGTCACACCTGAAACTGCAGACCCATTGGAGGGTCACACCTGAAACAAGAGGCCCATTGGAGAGTCACACCTGAAACTACAGGCCCATTGGAGGGTCACACCTGAAACTACAGACCCATTGGAGAGTCACAACTGAAACTACAGGCCCATTGGAGGGTCACACCTGAAACTACAGACCCATTGGAGAGTCACAACTGAAACTACAGACACATTGGAGAGACACACCTGAAACTGCAGGCCCATTGGAGAGTCACACCTGAAACTACAGACCCATTGGAGAGTCACACCTGAAACTACAGGCCCATTGGAGGGTCACAACTGAAACTACAGGCCCATTGGAGGGTCACACCTGAAACTGCAGACCCATTGGAGAGTCACAACTGAAACTGCAGACACATTGGAGAGACACACCTGAAACTGCAGGCCCATTGGAGAGTCACACCTGAAACTACAGACCCATTGGAGAGTCACACCTGAAACTACAGGCCCATTGGAGGGTCACACCTGAAACTACAGACCCATTGGAGAGTCACAACTGCAACTACAGACACATTGGAGAGACACACCTGAAACTGCAGGCCCATTGGAGAGTCACACCTGAAACTACAGACCCATTGGAGGGTCACACCTGAAACAAGAGGCCCATTGGAGAGTCGCACCTGAAACTACAGGCCCATTGGAGAGTCACAACTGAAACTACAGACCCATTGGAGAGTCACACCAGAAACTACAGGCCCATTGGAGAGTCACACCTGAAACGACTGACACATTGGAGAGTCACACCTGAAACTACAGACCCATTCGAGAGTCACACCAGAAACTACATGCCCATTGGAGAGTCACACCTGAAACTACTGACACATTGGAGAGTCACACCTGAAACTACTGACACATTGGTGAGTCACAACTGAAACTACAGACACATTGGAGAGACACACCTGAAACTGCAGGCCCATTGGAGAGTCACACCTGAAACTACAGACCCATTGGAGGGTCACACCTGAAACAAGAGGCCCATTGGAGGGTCTCACCTGAAACTACAGACCCATTGGAGAGACACACCTGAAACTACAGACCCATTGGAGAGTCACACCTGACACTACAGGCCCATTGGAGAGTCATACCTGAAACAACAGACCCATTGGAGAGTCACACCTGAAACTACAGGCCCATTGGAGAGTCACACCTGAAACTACAGGCCCATTGGAGAGTCACACCTGAAACTACTGACACATTGGAGAGTCACAACTGAAACTACAGGCCCATTGGAGAGTCACACCTGAAACTACAGACCCATTGGAGAGTCACGCCTGAAACTACAGGCCCATTGGAGACTCACACCTGAAACTACAGACCTATTGGAGAGTCACACCTGAAACTACAGATCCATTGGAGAGTCACACCTGAAACTACAGATCCATTGGAGAGTCACAACTGAAACTACAGACGTATTGGAGAGTCACACCTGAAACTACAGACCCAATGGAGAGACACACCTGAAACTAGAGACCCATTGGAGAGACACACCTGAAACTACAGACCCATTGAATGGTCACAACTGAAACTACAGGCCCATTGGCGGGTCACACTTGAAACTACAAACCCATTGGAGAGACACCCCTGAAACTACAGACCCATTGGAGAGGCACACCTGAAACTACAGACCCAATGGAGGGTATCACCTGAAACTACAGGCCCATTGGAGAGTCACACCTGAAACCACAGACCCATTGGAGAGTCAAACCTGAAACTACAGACCCATTGGAGAGGCACACCTGAAACTACAGACCCAATGGAGAGACACAACTGAAACTACAGACTCATTGGAGAGTCACACCTGAAATTACAGACCCATCGGGTAGTCAAACCTGAAACAACAGACCCATTGGAGAGTCACATCTGAAACTACAGGCCCATTGTAGAGTCAAACCTGAAACAACAGACCCATTGGAGAGTCACATCTGAAACTACAGGCCCATTGGAGAGTCAAACCTGAAACTACTGACACATTGGTGAGTCACCACTGAAACTACAGACCCATTGGATGGTCACACCTGAAACTACAGATCAATTGCAGGGTCACACCTGAAACTACAGACCCATTGGAGATTCAGACCTGAAACTACAGACCCATTGGAGAGTCACACCTGAAACTACAGGCCCATTGGAGGGTCACACCTGAAACTACAGACCCATTGGAGAGTCACAACTGAAACTGCAGACACATTGGAGAGACACACCTGAAACTGCAGGCCCATTGGAGAGTCACACCTGAAACTACAGACCCATTGGAGGGTCACACCTGAAACAAGAGGCCCATTGGAGAGTCACAACTGAAACTACAGGCCCATTGGAGAGTCACACCTGAAACTACAGACCCATTGGAGAGTCACACCAGAAACTACAGGCCCATTGGAGAGTCACACCTGAAACTACTGACACATTGGAGAGTCACACCTGAAACTACAGACCCATTCGAGATGCACACCTGAAACTACTGACACATTGATGAGTCACAACTGAAACTGCAGACCCATTGGAGAGTCACACCTGAAACTACAGACCCATTGGAGAGTCACACCTGAAACTACAGGCCCATTGGAGAGTCACACATGAAACCACTGACACATTGGAGAGTCACACCTGAAACTACAGGCCCATTGGAGAGTCACACCTGAAACTACAGGCCCATTGCAGAGTCACACCTGAAACTACAGGCCCATTGGAGAGTCACACCTGAAACTACAGGCCCATTGGAGGGTCTCACCTGAAACTAAAGGCCCATTGGAGAGTCACACCTGAAACTGCAGACCCAATGGAGACTCACACCTGAAACTGCAGACCCATTGGAGGGTCACACCTGAAACTACAGACCCATTGGAGAGACACACCTGAAACTACAGGCCCTGTGGAGAGTCTCACCTGAAACTACAGACCCATTGGAGAGTCACACCTGAAAATACAGGCCCATTGGAGACTCACACCTGAAACTACAGACCCATTGGAGAGTCACACCTGAAACGACAGATCCATTGGAGAGTCACAACTGAAACTGCAGACCCAATGGAGAGACACAACTGAAACTACAGGCCCATTGCAGGGTCACACCTGAAACTACAGACCCATTGGTGGGTCGCACCTGAAACTACAGGCCCATTGGAGGGTCTCACCTGAAAATACAGGCCCATTGGAGACTCACACCTGAAACTACAGGCCCATTGGAGAGTCACACCTGAAACTGCAGACCCAATGGGGAGACACACCTGAAACTAAAGACCTATTGGAGAGACACACCTGAAACTACAGACCCATTGAATGGTCACAACTGAAACTACAGGCCCATTGGCGGGTCACACCAGAAACTACAGACACATTGGAGAGACACACCTGAAACTACAGACCCATTGGAGAGTCACACCTGAAACTACAGACCCATTGGAGAGACACACCTGAAACTGCAGGCCCATTGGAGAGACACACCTGAAACTACAGACCCATTGGTGTGTCATACCTCAAACTACAGACACATTGGAGAGACACAACTGAAACTACAGGCCCATTGGAGAGTCACACCTGAAACGAAAGAACCATTGGAGAGTCACACCTGAAACTACAGGCCCATTGGAGAGACACACTTGATACGACAGGCCCATTGGAGAGTCACACCTGAAACTACAGGCCCTGTGGAGAGTCACACCTGAAACTACAGACCCATTGGAGAGTCACACCTGAAACTACAGACCGATTGGCGAGACACATCTGAAACTACAGACCCATTGGAGAGACACACCTGAAACTACAGGCCCATTGGAGAGACACACCTGAAACTACAGGCCCATCGGAGAGTCACACCTGAAACTACTGACACATTGGAGAGTCACACCTGAAACTACAGACCCATTGGAGAGTCACGCCTGAAACTACAGGCCCATTGGAGACTCACACCTGAAACTACAGACCTATTGGAGAGTCACACCTGAAACTACAGATCCATTGGAGAGTCACACCTGAAACTACAGATCCATTGGAGAGTCACAACTGAAACTACAGACGTATTGGAGAGTCACACCTGAAACTACAGACCCAATGGAGAGACACACCTGAAACTACAGACCCATTGGAGAGACACACCTGAAACTACAGACCCATTGAATGGTCACAACTGAAACTACAGGCCCATTGGCGGGTCACACTTGAAACTACAAACCCATTGGAGAGACACCCCTGAAACTACAGACCCATTGGAGAGGCACACCTGAAACTACAGACCCAATGGAGGGTATCACCTGAAACTACAGGCCCATTGGAGAGTCACACCTGAAACCACAGACCCATTGGAGAGTCACACCTGAAACTACAGACCCATTGGAGAGGCACACCTGAAACTACAGACCCAATGGAGAGACACAACTGAAACTACAGACTCATTGGAGAGTCACACCTGAAATTACAGACCCATCGGGGAGTCAAACCTGAAACAACAGACCCATTGGAGAGTCACATCTGAAACTACAGGCCCATTGTAGAGTCAAACCTGAAACAACAGACCCATTGGAGAGTCACATCTGAAACTACAGGCCCATTGGAGAGTCAAACCTGAAACTACTGACACATTGGTGAGTCACCACTGAAACTACAGACCCATTGGATGGTCACACCTGAAACTACAGATCAATTGCAGGGTCACACCTGAAACTACAGACCCATTGGAGATTCAGACCTGAAACTACAGACCCATTGGAGAGTCACACCTGAAACTACAGGCCCATTGGAGGGTCACACCTGAAACTACAGACCCATTGGAGAGTCACAACTGAAACTGCAGACACATTGGAGAGACACACCTGAAACTGCAGGCCCATTGGAGAGTCACACCTGAAACTACAGACCCATTGGAGGGTCACACCTGAAACAAGAGGCCCATTGGAGAGTCACACCTGAAACTACAGGCCCATTGGAGAGTCACACCTGAAACTACTGACACATTGGAGAGTCACACCTGAAACTACAGACCCATTGGAGAGTCACAACTGAAACTGCAGACCCAATGGAGAGACACACCTGAAACTGCAGGCCCATTGGAGAGACACACCTGAAACTACAGGCCCATTGGAGAGTCACACCTGAAACTGCAGACCCAATGGGGAGACACACCTGAAACTAAAGACCTATTGGAGAGACACACCTGAAACGACAGACCCATTGAATGGTCACAACTGAAACTACAGGCCCATTGGCGGGTCACACCAGAAACTACAGACACATTGGAGAGACACACCTGAAACTACAGACCCATTGGAGAGTCACACCTGAAACTACAGACCCATTGGAGAGACACACCTGAAACTGCAGGCCCATTGGAGAGACACACCTGAAACTACAGACCCATTGGTGTGTCATACCTCAAACTACAGACACATTGGAGAGACACAACTGAAACTACAGGCCCATTGGAGAGTCACACCTGAAACGAAAGAACCATTGGAGAGTCACACCTGAAACTACAGGCCCATTGGAGAGACACACTTGATACGACAGGCCCATTGGAGAGTCACACCTGAAACTACAGGCCCTGTGGAGAGTCACACCTGAAACTACAGACCCATTGGAGAGTCACACCTGAAACTACAGACCGATTGGCGAGACACACCTGAAACTACAGACCCATTGGAGAGACACACCTGAAACTACAGGCCCATTGGAGAGACACACCTGAAACTACAGGCCCATCGGAGAGTCACAGCTGAAACTGCAGAACCATTGGAGAGACACACCTGAAACTACAGACCCATTGGAGAGTCACACCTGAAACTACAGATCCATTGGAGAGACACACCTGAAACTACAGGCCCATTGGAGAGACACACCTGAAACTACAGGCCCATCGGAGAGTCACAGCTGAAACTGCAGAACCATTGGAGAGTCATACCTAAAAATACAGATCCATTGGAGAGCCACACCTGAAACAACAGACCCATTGGAGAGACACACCTGAAACTACAGACCCATTGGAGAGTCACACCTGAAACAACAGGCCCATTGGAGAGTCACACCTGAAACAACAGGCCCATTGGAGAGACACACCTGAAACTACAGACCCATTGGACAGTCACACCTGAAACTACAGGCCCATTGGAGGGTCACACCTGAAACTACAGGCCCATTGGAGAGACACACCTGAAACTACAGACCCATTGGACAGTCACACCTTAAACTACAGGCCCTGTGGAGAGTCACACCTGAAACTACAGACCCATTGGAGAGTCACACCTGAAACTACAGGCCCATTGGAGAGACACACCTGAAACTACAGGCCCATCGGAGAGTCACAGCTGAAACTGCAGAACCATTGGAGAGACACACCTGAAACTACAGACCCATTGGAGAGACACACTTGATACGACAGGCCCATTGGAGAGTCACACCTGAAACTACAGACCCATTGGAGAGACACACCTGAAACTACAGACCCATTGGAGAGTCACACCTGAAACTACAGATCCATTGGAGAGACACACCTGAAACGACAGGCCCATTGGAGAGACACACCTGAAACTCCAGACCCATTGGAGAGTCACACCTGAAACTACAGATCCATTGGACAGTCACACCTGAAACAACAGGCCCATTGGAGAGTCACACCTGAAACAACAGACCCATTGGACAGTCACACCTTAAACTACAGGCCCATTGGAGGGTCACACCTGAAACTACAGGCCCATTGGAGAGACACACCTGAAACTACAGACCCATTGGACAGTCACACCTTAAACTACAGGCCCATTGGAGAGACACACCTGAAACTACAGGCCCTGTGGAGAGTCACACCTGAAACTACTGACACATTGGAGAGTCACACCTGAAACTACAGACCCATTGGAGAGGCACACCTGAAACTACAGACCCAATGGAGGGTATCACCTGAAACTACAGGCCCATTGGAGAGTCACACCTGAAACCACAGACCCATTGGAGAGTCACACCTGAAACTACAGACCCATTGGAGAGACACACCTGAAACTACAGGCCCTGTGGAGAGTCACACCTGAAACTACAGACCCATTGGAGAGGCACACCTGAAACTACAGACTCATTGGAGAGTCACATCTGAAACTACAGACCCATTGGATGGTCACACCTGAAACTACAGATCCATTGCAGGGTCACACCTGAAACTACAGACCCATTGGAGAGTCACACCTGAAACGACAGACCCATTGGAGAGTCACACCTGAAACTACAGGCCCATTGGAGAGTCACACCTGAAACTACTGACGCATTGGAGAGTCACAACTGAAACTACAGGCCCATTGGAGGGTCACACCTGAAACTACAGACCCATTGGAGAGTCACAACTGAAACTGCAGACCCATTGGAGAGTCATAACTGAAACTACAGACACATTGGAGAGACACACCTGAAACTGCAGGCCCATTGGAGAGTCACACCTGAAACTACAGACCCATTGGAGGGTCACACCTGAAACAAGAGGCCCATTGGAGGGTCTCACCTGAAACTACAGACCCATTGGAGAGACACACCTGAAACTACAGACCCATTGGAGAGTCACACCTGACACTACAGGCCCATTGGAGAGTCATACCTGAAACAACAGACCCATTGGAGAGTCACACCTGAAACTACAGGCCCATTGGAGAGACACACCTGAAACTACAGACCCATTGGTGTGTCATACCTCAAACCACAGACACATTGGAGAGACACAACTGAAACTACAGGCCCATTGGAGAGTCACACCTGAAACGAAAGAACCATTGGAGAGTCACACCTGAAACTACAGGCCCATTGGAGAGACACACTTGATACGACAGGCCCATTGGAGAGTCACACCTGAAACTACAGGCCCTGTGGAGAGTCACACCTGAAACTACAGACCCATTGGAGAGTCACACCTGAAACTACAGACCCATTGGCGAGACACACCTGAAACTACAGACCCATTGGAGAGACACACCTGAAACTACAGGCCCATTGGAGAGACACACCTGAAACGACAGGCCCATCGGAGAGTCACAGCTGAAACTGCAGAACCATTGGAGAGACACATCTGAAACTACAGACCCATTGGAGAGACACACTTGATACGACAGGCCCATTGGAGAGTCACACCTGAAACTACAGACCCATTGGAGAGACACACCTGAAACTACAGACCCATTGGAGAGTCACACCTGAAACTACAGATCCATTGGAGAGACACACCTGAAACTACAGGCCCATTGGAGAGACACACCTGAAACTGCAGGCCCATCGGAGAGTCACAGCTGAAACTGCAGAACCATTGGAGAGTCATACCTAAAAATACAGATCCATTGGAGAGCCACACCTGAAACAACAGACCCATTGGAGAGACACACCTGAAACTACAGACCCATTGGAGAGTCACACCTGAAACAACAGGCCCATTGGAGAGACACACCTGAAACTACAGACCCATTGGACAGTCACACCTGAAACTACAGGCCCATTGGAGGGTCACACCTGAAACAACAGGCCCATTGGAGAGTCACACCTGAAACAACAGACCCATTGGACAGTCACACCTTAAACTACAGGCCCATTGGAGGGTCACACCTGAAACTACAGGCCCATTGGAGAGACACACCTGAAACTACAGGCCCTGTGGAGAGTCACACCTGAAACTGCAGACCCATTGGAGAGACACCCCTGAAACTACCGACCCATTGGAGAGACACACCTGAAACGACAGGCCCTGTGGAGAGTCACACCTGAAACTACAGACCCATTGGAGAGGCACACCTGAAACTACAGACCCAATGGAGGGTATCACCTGAAAATACAGGCCCATTGGAGAGTCACACCTGAAACCACAGACCCATTGGAGAGTCACACCTGAAACTACAGACCCATTGGAGAGACACACCTGAAACTACAGGCCCTGTGGAGAGTCACACCTGAAACTACAGACCCATTGGAGAGGCACACCTGAAACTACAGACCCAATGGAGAGACACAACTGAAACTACAGACTCATTGGAGAGTCACATCTGAAACTACAGACCCATTGGATGGTCACACCTGAAACTACAGATCCATTGCAGGGTCACACCTGAAACTACAGACCCATTGGAGAGTCACACCTGAAACGACAGACCCATTGGAGAGTCACACCTGAAACTACAGGCCCATTGGAGAGTCACACCTGAAACTACTGACGCATTGGAGAGTCACAACTGAAACTACAGGCCCATTGGAGGGTCACACCTGAAACCACAGACCCATTGGAGAGTCACACCTGAAACTACAGACCCATTGGAGAGACACACCTGAAACTACAGGCCCTGTGGAGAGTCACACCTGAAACTACAGACCCATTGGAGAGGCACACCTGAAACTACAGACTCATTGGAGAGTCACATCTGAAACTACAGACCCATTGGATGGTCACACCTGAAACTACAGATCCATTGCAGGGTCACACCTGAAACTACAGACCCATTGGAGAGTCACACCTGAAACGACAGACCCATTGGAGAGTCACACCTGAAACTACAGGCCCATTGGAGAGTCACACCTGAAACTACTGACGCATTGGAGAGTCACAACTGAAACTACAGGCCCATTGGAGGGTCACACCTGAAACTACAGACCCATTGGAGAGTCACAACTGAAACTGCAGACCCATTGGAGAGTCATAACTGAAACTACAGACACATTGGAGAGACACACCTGAAACTGCAGGCCCATTGGAGAGTCACACCTGAAACTACAGACCCATTGGAGGGTCACACCTGAAACAAGAGGCCCATTGGAGGGTCTCACCTGAAACTACAGACCCATTGGAGAGACACACCTGAAACTACAGACCCATTGGAGAGTCACACCTGACACTACAGGCCCATTGGAGAGTCATACCTGAAACAACAGACCCATTGGAGAGTCACACCTGAAACTACAGGCCCATTGGAGAGACACACCTGAAACTACAGACCCATTGGTGTGTCATACCTCAAACCACAGACACATTGGAGAGACACAACTGAAACTACAGGCCCATTGGAGAGTCACACCTGAAACGAAAGAACCATTGGAGAGTCACACCTGAAACTACAGGCCCATTGGAGAGACACACTTGATACGACAGGCCCATTGGAGAGTCACACCTGAAACTACAGGCCCTGTGGAGAGTCACACCTGAAACTACAGACCCATTGGAGAGTCACACCTGAAACTACAGACCGATTGGCGAGACACACCTGAAACTACAGACCCATTGGAGAGACACACCTGAAACTACAGGCCCATTGGAGAGACACACCTGAAACTACAGGCCCATCGGAGAGTCACAGCTGAAACTGCAGAACCATTGGAGAGACACATCTGAAACTACAGACCCATTGGAGAGACACACTTGATACGACAGGCCCATTGGAGAGTCACACCTGAAACTACAGACCCATTGGAGAGACACACCTGAAACTACAGACCCATTGGAGAGTCACACCTGAAACTACAGATCCATTGGAGAGACACACCTGAAACTACAGGCCCATTGGAGAGACACACCTGAAACTGCAGGCCCATCGGAGAGTCACAGCTGAAACTGCAGAACCATTGGAGAGTCATACCTAAAAATACAGATCCATTGGAGAGCCACACCTGAAACAACAGACCCATTGGAGAGACACACCTGAAACTACAGACCCATTGGAGAGTCACACCTGAAACAACAGGCCCATTGGAGAGTCACACCTGAAACAACAGGCCCATTGGAGAGACACACCTGAAACTACAGACCCATTGGACAGTCACACCTGAAACTACAGGCCCATTGGAGGGTCACACCTGAAACAACAGGCCCATTGGAGAGTCACACCTGAAACAACAGACCCATTGGACAGTCACACCTTAAACTATTGGCCCATTGGAGGGTCACACCTGAAACTACAGGCCCATTGGAGAGACACACCTGAAACTACAGGCCCTGTGGAGAGTCACACCTGAAACTGCAGACCCATTGGAGAGACACCCCTGAAACTACCGACCCATTGGAGAGACACACCTGAAACGACAGGCCCTGTGGAGAGTCACACCTGAAACTACAGACCCATTGGAGAGGCACACCTGAAACTACAGACCCAATGGAGGGTATCACCTGAAAATACAGGCCCATTGGAGAGTCACACCTGAAACCACAGACCCATTGGAGAGTCACACCTGAAACTACAGACCCATTGGAGAGACACACCTGAAACTACAGGCCCTGTGGAGAGTCACACCTGAAACTACAGACCCATTGGAGAGGCACACCTGAAACTACAGACCCAATGGAGAGACACAACTGAAACTACAGACTCATTGGAGAGTCACATCTGAAACTACAGACCCATTGGATGGTCACACCTGAAACTACAGATCCATTGCAGGGTCACACCTGAAACTACAGACCCATTGGAGAGTCACACCTGAAACGACAGACCCATTGGAGAGTCACACCTGAAACTACAGGCCCATTGGAGAGTCACACCTGAAACTACTGACGCATTGGAGAGTCACAACTGAAACTACAGGCCCATTGGAGGGTCACACCTGAAACTACAGACCCATTGGAGAGTCACAACTGAAACTACAGACACATTGGAGAGACACACCTGAAACTACAGACACATTGGAGAGACACACCTGAAACTGCAGGCCCATTGGAGAGTCACACCTGAAACTACAGACCCATTGGAGGGTCACACCTGAAACAAGAGGCCCATTGGAGGGTCTCACCTGAAACTACAGACCCATTGGAGAGACACACCTGAAACTACAGACCCATTGGAGAGTCACACCTGACACTACAGGCCCATTGGAGAGTCATACCTGAAACAACAGACCCATTGGAGAGTCACACCTGAAACTACAGGCCCATTGGAGAGTCACACCTGAAACTACAGACCCATTGGAGAATCACACCAGAAACTACAGGCCCATTGGAGAGTCACACCTGAAACTACTGACACATTGGAGAGTCACAACTGAAACTACAGGCCCATCGGAGATACACACCTAAAACTACATACCCATTGGAGAGTCACACCAGAAACTACAGGCCCGTTGGAGAGTCACACCTGAAACTACTGACACATTGGAGAGTCACACCTGAAACTACAGACCCATTGGAGAGTCACGCCTGAAACTACAGGCCCATTGGAGACTCACACCTGAAACTACAGACCGATTGGAGAGTCACAACTGAAACTACAGATCCATTGGAGAGTCACACCTGAAACTACAGATCCATTGGAGAGTCACAACTGAAACCACTGACGTATTGGAGAGTCACACCTGAAACTACAGACCCATTGGAGAGACACACCTGAAACTAAAGACCCATTGAATGGTCACAACTGAAACTACAGGCCCGTTGGAGAGTCACACCTGAAACTACTGACACATTGGAGAGTCACACCTGAAACTACAGACCCATTGGAGAGTCACGCCTGAAACTACAGGCCCATTGGAGACTCACACCTGAAACTACAGACCGATTGGAGAGTCACAACTGAAACTACAGATCCATTGGAGAGTCACACCTGAAACTACAGATCCATTGGAGAGTCACAACTGAAACCACTGACGTATTGGAGAGTCACACTTGAAACTACAGACCCATTGGAGAGACACCCCTGAAACTACAGACCCATTGGAGAGGCACACCTGAAACTACAGACCCAATGGAGGGTATCACCTGAAACTACAGGCCCATTGGAGAGTCACACCTGAAACTACAGACCCATTGGAGAGACACACCTGAAACTACAGACCCATTGGAGAGGCACACCTGAAACTACAGACCCATTGGAGAGTCACACCTGAAACCACAGACACATTGGAGAGTCACACCTGAAACTACAGACCCATTGGAGAGGCACACCTGAAACTACAGACCCATTGGAGAGTCACACCTGAAATTACAGACCCATCGGGGAGTCAAACCTGAAACAACAGACCCATTGGAGAGTCACATCTGAAACTACAGGCCCATTGGAGAGTCACAACTGAATCTACAGGCCCATTGGAGGGTCACACCTGAAACTACAGACCCATTGGAGAGTCACAACTGAAACTGCAGACCCATTGGAGAGTCACAACTGAAACTACAGACACATTGGAGAGTCACACCTGAAACTACAGACACATTGGAGGGTCACACCTGAAACAAGAGGCCCATTGGAGAGTCACACCTGAAACTACAGGCCCATTGGAGAGTCACACCTGAAACTACAGACCCATTGGAGAGTCACACCAGAAACGACAGGCCCATTGGAGAGTCACACCTGAAACTACTGACACATTGGAGAGTCACAACTGAAACGACAGGCCCATCGGAGATACACACCTAAAACTACAGACCCATTGGAGAGTCACACCAGAAACTACATGCCCATTGGAGAGTCACAACTGAAACTACAGACCCATTGGAGAGTCACACCTGAAACTACAGGCCCATTGGAGAGTCACACATGAAACCACTGACACATTGGAGAGTCACACCTGAAACTACAGGCCCATTGGAGAGTCACACCTGAAACTACAGGCCCATTGGAGAGTCACACCTGAAACTACAGGCCCATTGGAGAGTCACACATGAAACCACTGACACATTGGAGAGTCACACCTGAAACTACAGGCCCATTGGAGAGTCACACCTGAAACTACAGGCCCATTGGAGAGTCACACCTGAAACTACAGACCCATTGGAGAATCACACCTGAAACTACAGGCCCATTGGAGGGTCTCACCTGAAACTAAAGTCCCATTGGAGAGTCACACCTGAAACTGCAGACCCAATGGAGACTCACACCTGAAACTGCAGACCCATTGGAGAGTCACACCTGAAACTACAGACCCATTGGAGAGACACACCTGAAACTGCAGGCCCTGTGGAGAGTCTCACCTGAAACTACAGACCCATTGGAGAGTCACACCTGAAAATAAAGGCCCATTGGAGACTCACACCTGAAACTACAGACCCATTGGAGAGTCACACCTGAAACGACAGATCCATTGGAGAGTCACAACTGAAACTACAGACCCAATGGAGAGACACACCTGAAACTACAGACCCATTGGAGAGTCACACCAGAAACAACAGACCCATTGGAGAGACACACCTGAAACTACAGACCCAATGGAGAGACACAACTGAAACTACAGGCCCATTGCAGGGTCACACCTGAAACTACAGACCCATTGGTGGGTCGCACCTGAAACTACAGGCCCATTGGAGAGTCACACCTGAAACTACAGGCCCATTGGAGAGTCACACATGAAACCACTGACACATTGGAGAGTCACACCTGAAACTACAGGCCCATTGGAGGGTCGCACCTGAAACTACAGGCCCATTGGAGGGTCTCACCTGAAAATACAGGCCCATTGGAGAGCACACCTGAAACTACAGGCCCATTGGAGAGTCACACCTGAAACTGCAGACCCAATGGAGAGACACACCTGAAACGAAAGACCCATTGGAGAGACACACCTGAAACTACAGGCCCATTGGAGAGACACACATGAAACTACAGACCCATTGGAGAGACACACCTGAAACTACAGGCCCATTGGAGAGACACACCTGAAACTACAGGCCCATTGGAGAGACACACCTGAAACTACAGGCCCATTGGAGAGACACACTTGAAACTACAGACCCATTGGAAAGACACACATGAAACTACAGACCCATTGGAGAGACACACCTGAAACTACAGGCCCATTGGAGAGTCACACCTGAAACTACAGGCACATTGGAGAGGCACACCTGAAACTACAGGCCGATTGGTGAGTCACACCTGACACTACAGGCCCATTGGAGAGTCACAACTGAAACGACAGGCCCATTGGAGAGACACACCTGAAACTACAGACCCATGGGAGGATCACACCTGAAACTACAGACCCATTGGAGAATCACACCTGAAACTACAGACCCATGGGAGGGTCACACCTATAACTGCAGACCCATTGGAGGGTCACACCTGAAACTACAGACCCATGGGAGGGTCAAACCTGAAACTGCAGGCCCATGGGAGGGTCACACCTGAAACTACAGACCCATTGGAGAGACACACCTGAAACTACAACCCATTGGAGAGTCACACCTGAAACGACAGACCAATTGGAATGTCACACCTGGAACTACAGACCCATTGGAGAGTCACACCTGAAACTACAGGCCCATTGGAGAGTCACACCTGAAACTACAGACCCATTGGAGAGACACACCTTAAACTACACACCTACTGGAGGGTCACACCTGAAACTACAGACCGATTGGAGAGTCACACCTGAAACTACATTCCCTTGGAAGGTCACACCTGAAACTACGGACCCATTGGAGGGTCACACCTGAAACTACAGACCCATTGGAGAGTCACACCTGAAACCACAGGCCCATTGGGGGTTCACAACTGCATCCAGAGACCCATTGGAGAGTCACACCTGAAACTACAGACCTATTGGGGGTTCACAACTGCATCCAGAGACCCATTGGAGGGTCACACCTGAAACTACAGACCCACTGGAGAGTCACACCTGAAACTACAGCCCCATGGGAAGGTCACACCTGAACCTACAGGCTCATGGGAGGGTCACACCTGAAACTATAGATCCATTAGAGAGTCACACCTGAAACTGCAAACGCATTGGAGGGTCACACCTGAAACTACAGGCCCATGGGAGGGTCACACCTGAAACTACAGACTCATTGGAGAGTCACACCTGAAACTACAAACGCATTGGAGGGTCACACCTGAAACTACAGGCCCATGGGAGGGTCACACCTGAAACTACAGACACATTGGAGAGACACACCTGAAACTACAGCCCATTGGAGAGTCACACCTGAAACTACAGGCCCATTGGAAGGTCACACCTGAAACTACAGATACATTGGCGAGTCAGACCTGAAACGACAGGCCCATAGGAGAGTCACACCTGAAACTACAGACCCATTGGAGGGACACACCTGAAACTACAGACCCATTGAAGGGTCACACGATAAACTACGGACCCATTGGAGGGTCACACCTGAAACTACAGGCCCATTGGAGAGATACACTTGAAACGACAGGCCCATTGGAGGGTCACACCTGAAACTACAGACCCATTGGAGAGACACACCTGAAACTACAGGCCCTGTGGAGAGTCACACCTGAAACTACAGACCCATTGGAGAGGCACACCTGAAACTACAGACCCAATGGAGAGACACAACTGAAACTACAGACTCATTGGAGAGTCACACCTGAAATTACAGACCCATCGGGGAGTCAAACCTGAAACAACAGACACATTGGAGAGTCACATCTGAAAATACAGGCCCATTGGAGAGTCACACCTGAAACTACAGGCCCATTGGAGAGTCAAACCTGAAACTACTGACACATTGGTGAGTCACCACTGAAACTACAGACACATTGGATGGTCACACCTGAAACTACAGATCCATTGCAGGGTCACACCTGAAACTACAGACCCATTGGAGAGTCACACCTGAAACTACAGACACATTGGAGAGACACACCTGAAACTGCAGGCCCATTGGAGAGTCACACCTGAAACTACAGACCCATTGGAGGGTCACACCTGAAACAAGAGGCCCATTGGAGAGTCACACCTGAAACTGCAGGCCCATTGGAGAGTCACACCTGAAACTACAGACCCATTGGAGAGTCACGCCAGAAACTACAGGCCCATTGGAGAGTCACACCTGAAACTACTGACACATTGGAGAGTCACACCTGAAACTACAGACCCATTGGAGAGACACCCCTGAAACTACAGACCCATTGGAGAGGCACACCTGAAACTACAGACCCAATGGAGGGTATCACCTGAAACTACAGACCCATTGGAGAGACACACCTGAAACTACAGGCCCTGTGGAGAGTCACACCTGAAACTACAGACCCATTGGAGAGACACAACTGAAACTACAGACCCATTGGAGAGGCACACCTGAAACTACAGACCCATTGGAGAGTCACACCTGAAATTACAGACCCATCGGGGAGTCAAACCTGAAACAACAGACCCATTGGAGAGTCACATCTGAAACTCCAGACCCATTGGATGGTCACACCTGAAACTACAGATCCATTGCAGGGTCACACCTGAAACTACAGACCCATTGGAGAGTCACACCTGAAACGACAGACCCATTGGAGAGTCACACCTGAAACTACAGGCCCATTGGAGAGTCACACCTGAAACTACTGACGCATTGGAGAGTCACAACTGAAACTACAGGCCCATTGGAGAGTCACAACTGAAATTACAGGCCCATTGGAGAGTCACACCTGAAACTACTGACGCATTGGAGAGTCACAACTGAAACTGCAGACCCATTGGAGAGACACACCTGAAAGTACAGACACATTGGAGGGTCACACCTGAAACTACAGACCCATTGGAGGGTCACAACTGAAACTACAGACACATTGGAGAGACACACCTGAAACTGCAGGCCCATTGGAGAGTCACACCTGAAACTACAGACCCATTGGAGGGTCACACCTGAAACAAGAGGCCCATTGGAGGGTCTCACCTGAAACTACAGACCCATTGGAGAGACACACCTGAAACTACAGACCCATTGGAGATTCACACCTGACACTACAGGCCCATTGGAGAGTCATACCTGAAACAAAAGACCCATTGGAGAGTCACACTTGAAACTACAGGCCCATTGGAGATTCACACCTGAAACTACAGACCCATTGGAGAGTCACACCAGAAACTACAGGCCCATTGGAGAGTCACACCTGAAACTACTGACACATTGGAGAGTCACAACTGAAACTACAGGCCCATCGGAGATACACACCTAAAACTACATACCCATTGGAGAGTCACACCAGAAACTACAGGCCCATTGGAGAGTCACACCTGAAACTACTGACACATTGGAGAGTCACACCTGAAAGTACAGACCCATTGGAGAGTCACGCCTGAAACTACAGGCCCATTGGAGACTCACACCTGAAACTACAGACCTATTGGAGAGTCACAACTGAAACTACAGATCCATTGGAGAGTCACACCTGAAACTACAGATCCATTGGAGAGTCACAACTGAAACTACAGACGTATTGGAGAGTCACACCTGAAACTACAGACCCAATGGAGAGACACACCTGAAACTACAGACCCATTGGAGAGACACACCTGAAACTACAGACCCATTGAATGGTCACAACTGAAACTACAGGCCCATTGGCGGGTCACACTTGAAACTACAGACCCATTGGAGAGACACCCCTGAAACTACAGACCCATTGGAGAGTCACACCTGAAACTACAGACCCAATGGAGGGTATCACCTGAAACTACAGGCCCATTGGAGAGTCACACCTGAAACTACAGACCCATTGGAGAGGCACACCTGAAACTACAGACCCAATGGAGAGACACAACTGAAACTGCAGACTCATTGGAGAGTCACACCTGAAATTACAGACCCATCGGGGAGTCAAACCTGAAACAACAGACCCATTGGAGAGTCACATCTGAAACTACAGGCCCATTGGAGAGTCACACCTGAAACTACAGGCCCATTGGAGAGTCAAACCTGAAACTACTGACACATTGGTGAGTCACCACTGAAACTACAGACCCATTGGATGGTCACACCTGAAACTACAGATCCATTGCAGGGTCACACCTGAAACTACAGGCCCATTGGAGAGTCACACCTGAAACGACTGACGCTTTGGAGAGTCACAACTGAATCTACAGGCCCATTGGAGGGTCACACCTGAAACTACAGACCCATTGGAGAGTCACAACTGAAACTGCAGACCCATTGGAGAGTCACAACTGAAACTACAGACACATTGGAGAGACACACCTGAAACTGCAGGCCCATTGGAGAGTCACACCTGAAACTACAGACCCATTGGAGGGTCACACCTGAAACAAGAGGCCCATTGGAGAGTCACAACTGAAACGACAGGCCCATCGGAGATACACACCTAAAACTACATACCGATTGGAGAGTCACACCAGAAACTACAGGCCCATTGGAGAGTCACACCTGAAACTACTGACACATTCGAGAGTCACACCAGAAACTACATGCCCATTGGAGAGTCACAACTGAAACTACTGACACATTAGAGAGTCACACCTGAAACTACTGACACATTGGTGAGTCACAACTGAAACTACAGACCCATTGGAGAGTCACACCTGAAACTACAGGCCCATTGGAGAGTCACACATGAAATCACTGACACATTGGTGAGTCACACCTGAAACTACAGGCCCATTGGAGAGTCACACCTGAAACTACAGGCCCATTGGAGAGTCACACCTGAAACTACAGGCCCATTGGAGAGTCACACCTGAAACTGCAGACCCAATGGAGACTCACACCTGAAACTGCAGACCCATTGGAGGGTCACACCTGAAACTACAGACCCATTGGAGAGACACACCTGAAACTACAGGCCCATTGGAGACTCACACCTGAAACTACAGACCCATTGGAGAGTCACACCTGAAACGACAGATCCATTGGAGAGTCACAACTGAAACTACAGACCCAATGGAGAGACACACCTGAAACTACAGACCCATTGGAGAGTCACACCAGAAACAACAGACCCATTGGAGAGACACACCTGAAACTACAGACCGAATGGAGAGACACAACTGAAACTACAGGCCCATTGCAGGGTCACACCTGAAACTACAGACCCATTGGTGGGTCGCACCTGAAACTACAGGCCCATTGGAGAGTCACACCTGAAACTACAGGCCCATTGGAGGGTCTCACCTGAAAATACAGGCCCATTGGAGACTCACACCTGAAACTACAGGCCCATTGGAGAGTCACACCTGAAACTGCAGACCCAATGGAGAGACACACCTGAAACTAAAGACCCATTGGAGAGACACACATGAAACTACAGGCCCATTGGAGAGAAACACCTGAAACTACAGACCCATTGGAGAGACACACATGAAACTACAGACCCATTGGAGAGACACACCTGAAACTACAGGCCCATTGGAGAGACACATGAAACTACAGGCCCATTGGAGAGACACACTTGAAAGTACAGACCCATTGGAGAGACACACCTGAAACTTCAGGCCCATTGGAGAGAAACACCTGAAACTACAGACCCATTGGAGAGACACACCTGAAACTACAGGCCCATTGGAGAGAAACACCTGAAACTACAGACCCATTGGAGAGACACACCTGAAACTACAGGCCCATTGGAGAGACACATGAAACGACAGGCCCATTGGAGAGACACACCTGAAACTACAGACCCATTGGAGAGACACACCTGAAACTACAGGCACATTGGAGAGGCACACCTGAAACTACAGGCCGATTGGTGAGTCACACCTGACACAACAGGCCCATTGGAGAGTCACAACTGAAACGACAGGCCCATTGGAGAGACACACCTGAAACTACAGACCCATTGGAGAATCACACCTGAAACTACAGAACCATGGGAGGATCACACCTGAAACTACAGACCCATGGGAGGGTCACACCTATAACTGCAGACCCATTGGAGGGTCACACCTGAAACTACAGACCCATGGGAGGGTCAAACCTGAAACTGCAGGCCCATGGGAGGGTCACACCTGAAACTACAGACCCATTGGAGAGACACACCTGAAACTACAACCCATTGGAGAGTCACACCTGAAACGACAGACCAATTGGAATGTCACACCTGGAACTACAGACCCATTGGAGAGTCACACCTGAAACTACAGACCCATTGGAATGTCACACCTGAAACTACAGACCCATTGGAGAGACACACCTTAAACTACACACCTACTGGAGGGTCACACCTGAAACTACAGACCGATTGGAGAGTCACACCTGAAACTACAGTCCCTTGGAAGGTCACACCTGAAACTACGGACCCATTGGAGGGTCACACCTGAAACTACAGACCCATTGGAGAGTCACACCTGAAACCACAGGCCCATTGGGGGTTCACAACTGCATCCAGAGACCCATTGGAGAGTCACACCTGAAACTACAGACCTATTGGGGGTTCACAACTGCATCCAGAGACCCATTGGAGGGTCACACCTGAAACTACAGACCCACTAGAGAGTCACACCTGAAACTACAGGCCCATGGGAGGGTCACACCTGAAACTACAGACCCATTGGAGAGTCACAGCTGAAACTACAGCCCCATGGGAGGGTCACACCTGAACCTACAGGCTCATGGGAGGGTCACACCTGAAACTATAGATCCATTAGAGAGTCACACCTGAAACTACAAACGCATTGGAGGGTCACACCTGAAACTACAGGCCCATGGGAGGGTCACACCTGAAACTACAGACTCATTGGAGAGTCACACCTGAAACTACAAACGCATTGGAGGGTCACACCTGAAACTACAGGCCCATGGGAGGGTCACACCTGAAACTACAGCCACATTGGAGAGACACACCTGAAACTACAGCCCATTGGAGAGTCACACCTGAAACTACAGACCCATTGGAATGTCACACCTGAAACTACTGACCCATTGGAAGGTCACACCTGAAACTACAGATACATTGGCGAGTCAGACCTGAAACTACAGACCCATTGGAGGGACACACCTGAAACTACAGACCCATTGAAGGGTCACACGATAAACTACGGACCCATTGGAGGGTCACACCTGAAACTACAGGCCCATTGGAGAGTCACACCTGAAACTACAGGCCCATTGGAGGGTCACACCTGAAACTACAGACCCATTGGAGAGTCACACCTGAAACGACAGACTAATTAGAGGGTCACACCTGAAACTACGAACCCATTGGAGGGTCACAGTTCAAACTCCAGACCCATCGGAGAGACACACCTGAAACTACAGACCCATTGGAGAGTCACACCTGAAACTACAGACCCATTGGAGAGTCACACCTGAAACTACAGACCCATTGGAAAGTCACACCTGAAACTACAGGCCCATTGGAGGGTCACACCTGAAACTACAGACCCATTGGAGGTTTATACCTGAAACTCCAGACCCATTGGAGAGTCACACCTGAAACTACAGGCCCATTGGAGGGTCACACCTGAAACTACAGGCCCATTGGAGAGACACACCTGAAACTACAGGCCCATTGGAGAGACACACCTGAAACGACAGACCCATTGGAGAGTCACAGCTGAAACTCCAGACCCATTGGAGAGATACACCTGAAACTACAGACCCATTGGAGAGTCACACCTGAAACTACAGGCCCATTGGAGAGTCACAGCTGAAACTCCAGACCCATTGGAGAGATACACCTGAAACTACAGACCCATTGGAGAGTCACACCTGAAACTACAGGCCCATTGGAGAGTCACACCTGAAACTACAGGCCCATTGGAGAGACACACCTGAAACTACAGACCCATTGGAGAGTCACACCTGAAACTACAGACCCATTGGAGAGTCACACCTGAAACAACAGACCCATTGGAGAGTCACACATGAAAGTACAGACCCATTGGAGGGTCACACCTGAAACTATAGGCCCATTGGAGGGTCACAGCTGAAACTCCAGACCCATTGGAGAGACACACCTGAAACTACAGACCCATTGGAGAGTCACACCTGAAACTACAGGCCCATTGGAGAGACACACCTGAAACTACAGACCCATTGGAGGGTCACACCCAAAACTACAGACCCATTGGAGAGTCACACCTGAAACTACAGACCCATTGGAGAGTCACACCTGAAACTACAGACCCATTGGAGAGTCACACCTGAAACTACAGGCCCATTGGAGAGACACACCTGAAACTACAGACCCATTGGAGGGTCACACCCAAAACTACAGACCCATTGGAGAGTCACACCTGAAACTACAGACCCATTGGAGAGTCACACCTGAAACTACAGGCCCATTGGAGAGACACACCTGAAACTACAGACCCATTGGAGGGTCACACCTGAAACTACAGACCCATTGGAGAGTCACACCTGAAACTACAGGCCCATTGGAGAGACACACCTGAAACTACAGACCCATTGGAGGGTCACACCCAAAACTACAGACCCATTGGAGAGTCACAACCGAAACTACAGACCCATTGGAGAGTCACACCTGAAACTACAGACCCATTGGAGAGTCACACCTGAAACTACAGGCCCATTGGAGAGTCACACCCGAAACTACATACACATTGGAGAGTCACACCTGAAACTACAGACCCATTGGAGAGTCACACCTGAAACTACAGACCCATTGGAGAGTCACACCCGAAACTACAGACCCATTGGAGGGTCACACCTGAAACTACAGACCCATTGGAGAGTCACTCCTGAAACTACAGACCCATTGGAGAGACAGACATGGAAACTTCAGACTTATTATGTGAGCCAAACCTGTTGATTGGATATTGTACAATTTCTTGAACTGATACTTGCGACAACAGGCGATTATGTTCCAAGTAGCTTCGCATTTTAAAAGCCATTTCGTTAAAGTTTCTGCCTCGCAGAGTTTAACAGAACCATCTTGTTTTGTCCCTGTGCTCTGCTGCCCCGTATCCTAACTCGCACCAAGTACCTTTTTACCATCACCCTTGTGCTCGCTGACCAACACTGACTCCCGGTCCGGCAATGCCTTGATTTTAAAATTCTCATCTTTATTTTCAAATCCCTCCATGGCCCTCGCCCCCCCCTCCCTATCTCTGTAACCTCCTCCAGCCCCTACGACCCTCCGAGATCTCTGCGCTCCTCCAATTCTGGCCTCTTGCGCATCCCCGATTTCCATCGCTCCACCATTGGCGGCCGTGCCTTCAGCTGCCCGGGCCCGAAGCTCTGGAATTCCCTCCCTAAACCTCTCCGGCTCTCTCTCTCTCCTCCTTTAAGACGCTCCTTAAAACCTACCTCTTTGACCGAGCTTTTGGTCGCCTGTCCCTAATATCTCCTTCAGTGGCTCGGTGTCAAATCTGGCCTGATAACAATCCTCCGAAGCGCCCTGGGACGTTTTACTACGTTAAAGGCGCTGTGCAAATGCCAAGGAGTTGCTGTTTTTGTTGAGTGACTCACGGGCGTGCAAGGCACAACACAGGTCAGGTCGACAGTCTCGTTGCTGTTCACAGATGGAGCCACTTTGTCCTTTCTCCGCGTGCGGTTTGCATCGTCCCCAGATGCACAAATGACCCGTGCGACATTCTCCGTCTCGAGTGCAGTTCTGAGGAGATTCAGAAACACAGTGACGGCCAATGCGCAATTGAAGTATCCGTTCTTTGCATTGACAACAAATCAACAACGAGGAGTCAATCTTGCCTTTATTCTCGTTCTGGGGGCGTGGGCGACGCTGGCAAGGCCGCGTTTACTGCCGCTCCCTGGTCGACCTGAGGGGCGTTGAGGGCCAATCACACGGTGTGGGGCTGGAGTCACGTGTAGGCTGCACCAGATCGGGATGGCGAGGTCCCTCTCTGAGGGGCATTGGTGAACCCGTTGGGGTTCCTTTGAGATCAAACATGGGCGATTTCTGATCCCTGTCCATAATTTATTGAATTCACTCTCACAACTCGCACCCTCTTGATTTGCCGCCCGGTCCCAGAACCACTCGGCCAATGTACCCGTCTGGGATATTAGGTGCAGGTATAGGAACATAGGAACAGGAGTCGGCCATTCAGCCCCTCGTGCCTGCTCCGCCATTTGATAAGATCATGGGCTGATCTGTGATCTAACTCCATATACCTGCCTTTGGCCCATATCCCTTCATACCTTTGGTTGCCAAAAAGCTATCTATCTCAGATTTAAATTTAGCAATTGAGCTAGTATCAATTGCCGTTTGCGGAAGAGAGTTCCAAACTTCTACCACCCTTTGTGTGTAGAAATGTTTTCTAATCTCGCTCCTGAAAGGTCTGGCTCTAATTTTTAGACTGTGCCCCCTACTCCTAGAATCCCCAACCAGCGGAAATAGTTTCTCTCTATCCACCCTATCCGTTCCCCTTAATATCTTATAAACTTCGATCAGATCACCCCTTAACCTTCGAAACTCCAGAGAATACAACCCCAATTTGTGTAATCTCTCCTCGTAACTTAACCCTTGAAGTCCGGGTATCATTCTAGTAAACCTACGCTGCACTCCCTCCAAGGCCAATATGTCCTTCCGAAGGTGCGGTGCCCAGAACTGCTCACAGTACTCCAGGTGCGGTCTAACCAGGGTTTTGTATAGCTGCAGCATAACTTCTGCCCCCTTGTGCTCCAGTCCTCGAGATATAAAGGCCAGCACTCCATTAGCCTTATTGATTATTTTCTGCACCTGTTCATGACACTTCAATGATCTATGTACCTGAACCCCTAAGTCCCTTTGGACATCCACTGTTTTTAACTTTTTACCATTTAGAAAGTACCCTGTTCTATCCTTTTTTGATCCAAAGTGGATGACCTCACATTTGTCTACATTGAATTCCATTTGCCACAGTTTTGCCCATTCACCGAATCTATCAATATTCCTTTGTAATTTTATGTTTTCATCTACACTGCTTACAATGCCACCAATCTTTGTGTCTTCGTCAAACTTAGATATGAGACTTTCTATGCCTTCATCTAAGTCGTCAATAAATATTGTGAATAATTGAGGCCCCAAGACAGATCCCTGCGGGACTCCACTAGTCACGTCCTGCCAATGTGAGTACCTTCCCATTATCCCTACTCTCTGTCGCCTTTCGCTCAGCCAACTTCCTAACCAAGTCCGTACTTTTCCCTCGATTCCATGGGCTTCTATCTCAGCTGACTGCTATTTTTTCCCACCCCAAAGAAATTCCGGTTTATTTATTCCAATCAGTTCTGGATTTCCATTTATTTCACTGCTTCCTTGGGCAACTTTCAGTCGTTTCTTACATTATCATTCCAAAAACTCTTAAAACTTACCACATCAAAATGAACAAGTCCAGGATAAACCTGCCGTTTTCCGAATTAATATTGCAAGTCGGAAATGATGCATTCTGCAATAGTTCTGGTGTTAGCTGCAATATGTGGATTCCCTGATTTAGCAATGCAGACTGGGGCTCTTTTCTCTAGAAAAGAGAAGACTGAGGGGCGGCCTGATAGAGGCCTTTTAGGCATTTCATAGCAGCGATCATCAAACTAAATTTGACACCGAGCCACATAAGGAGATATTAGGACAGGTGACCAAAAGCTTGGTCAAAGAGGTAGGTTTTAAGGAGCGATTTAAAGAAGAGAGAGACGGAGAGGGAGAGGTTTAGGGAGGGAATTCCAGAGCTTAGGGCCCAGGCAGCTGAAGGCACGGCCGCCAATGGTGGAATGATTAAAACCGGGGATGCGCAAGAGGCCAGAATTGGAGGAGCGCAGAGATCTCGGAGGGTTGTAGGGGCTGGAGGAGGTTACAGAGATAGGGAGGGGGGGCGAGGGCCATGGAGGGATTTGAAAACAAGGATGAGAATTTTAAAATCGAGGCGTTGCCAGACCGGGAGCCAATGTAGGTCAGCGAGCACAGGGGGGGTGATGGGTGAACGGGACTCGGTGCGAGTTAGGATACGGGGGAGCAGCAGAGTTTTGGATGAGCTGAAGTTTACAGAGGGTGGGAGATGGGGGGGCCGGCCAGGAGAGCATTGGAATAGTCAAGTCTAGAGCCATG